>NC_057401.1:55907168-56181795 GCF_019320065.1 Cervus canadensis
TGAAAATGAAAACAACCCAAAACCTATGGGACACTGTAAAAGCAGTTGTAAGGGGAAGGTGCATAGCAATACAGGCTTACCTCAAGAAACAAGAAAAAAGTCAAATAAATATAACCTAACTCTACACCTAAAGCAACTAGAAAAGGAAGAAATTAAGAACCCCAGGGTTAGTAGAAGGAAAGAAATCTTAAAAATTAGGGCAGAAATAAATGAAAAAGAAACAAAAGAGACAATGGCAAAAATCAACAAAGCCAAAGGCTGGTTCATTGAGAAGATAAATAAAATTGACAAACTATTAGCCAGACTCATCAAGAAACAAAGGGAGAAGAATCAAATCAACAAAATTAGAAATGAAAATGGAGAGATCACAACAGACAACACAGAAATCCAAAGGATCATAAGAGACTACTATCAGCAACTATATGCCAATAAAATGGACAACTTGGAAGAAATGGACAATCTCCTAGAAAAGTATAACTTTCGAAAACTGAACCAGAAAGAAATAGATCTTAGCATACCTATCACAAGCATGGAAATCGAAACTGTAATCAGGAATCTTCCAGCAAACAAAAGTCCAGGACCATATGGCTTCACAGCTGAATTCTACCAAAAATTTAGAGAAGAGCTAACACCTATCTTACTCAAACTCTTCCAGAAAATTGCAGAAGAAGGTAAACTTCCAAACTCATTCTATGAGGGCACCATCACCCTAATACCAAAACCTGACAAAGATGCCACAAAAAAAGAAAAACTACAGGCCAATGTCACTGATGAACATAGATGCAAAAATCCTTAACAAAATTCTAGCAAACAGAATCCAACAACATATTAAAAAATCATACACCATGACCAAGTGGGCTTTATCCCAGGAATGCAAGGATTCTTTAATATCCACAAATCAATCAATGTAATACACCACATTAACAAATTCAAAGATAAAAACCATATGATTATCTCAATAGATGTAGAAAAAGCCTTTGACAAATTCAACATCCATTTATGATTAAAACTCTCCAGAAAGCAAGAATAGAAGGAACATACCTCAACATAATAAAAGCTACATATGACAAATCCACAGGCAACATTATCCTCCATGGTGAAAAACTGAAAGCATTTCCCCTGAAATCAGGAACAAGACAAGGGTGCCCACTCTCACCACTACTATTCAACATAGTGTTGGAGGTTTTGGCCACAGCAATCAGAGCAGAAAAAGAAGTAAAAGGAATCCAGATAGGAAAAGAAGAAGTGAAACTCTCGCTGTTTGCAAGATGACATGAATCCTCTACATAGAACCCTAAAGACTCTCAGAAATTACTAGAGCTAATCCAATGAATATAGTAAAGTTGCAGGATAATTATAAATTTAACAGACACAGAAATCCCTTGCATTCCTATATACTAACAATGAAAAACAGAAAGAGAAATTAAGGAAAAACAATACCATTCACGACATTGCATACAAAAAAGAATAAAATACTCAGGAGTATATCTACCTAAAGAAACAAAGACCTATACATAGAAAACTATAAAACACTGATGAAAGAAATCAAAGAGGACACAAACAGATGGAGAAACATACCGTGTTCATGGATTGGAAGAATCAATATTGTCAAAATGGCTATTCTACCCAAAGCAATCTATAGATTCAATGCAATCCCTATCAAGCTACCAACGGTATTTTTCACAGAACTAGACCAAAGAATTTCACAATTTGTATGGCAATACAAAAAACCTCGAATAGCCAAAGTAATCTTGAGAAAGAAGAATGGAACTGGAGGAATCAACCTGCCTGACTTCAGACTCTACTACAAAGCCACAGTCATCAAGACAGTAGGTACTGGCACAAAGACAGAAATATAGATCAATGGAACAGAATAGAAAGCCCAGAGATAAATCCACGAACCTATGGACACCTTATCTTTGACAAAGGAGGCAAGGATATACAATGGAAAAAAGACAACCTCTTTAACAAGTGGTGCTGGGAAAACTGGTCAACCACTTGTAAAAGAATGAAACTAGAACACTTTCTAACACCATACACAAAAATAAACTCAAAATGGATTAAAGATCTAAATGTAAGACCAGAAACTATAAAACTCCTAGAGGAGAACATAGGCAAAACACTCTCCGACATAAATCACAGCAAGATCCTCTATGACCCACCTCCCAGAATATTGGAAATAAAAGCAAAAATAAACAAATGGGACCTAATGAAACTTAAAAGCTTTTGCACTACAAAGGAAACTATAAGTAAGGTGAAAAGACAGCCGTCAGATTGGGAGAAAATAATAGCAAATGAAGAAACAGACAAAGGATTAATCTCAAAAATATACAAGCAACTCCTGCAGCTCAATTCCAGAAAAATAAATGACCCAATCAAAAAATGGGCCAGAGAACTAAACAGACATTTCTCCAAAGAAGACATACAGATGGCTAACAAACACATGAAAAGGTGCTCAACATCACTCATTATTAGAGAAATGCAAATCAAAACCACAATGAGGTACCATTACACGCCAGTCAGGATGGCTGCTATCCAAAAGTCTACAAGCAATAAATGCTGGAGAGGGTGTGGAGAAAAGGGAACCCTCTTACACTGTTGGTGGGAATGCAAACTAGTACAGCCGCTATGGAGAACAGTGTGGAGATTTCTTAAAAAACTGGAAATAGAACTGCCATATGACCCAGCAATCCCACTTCTGGGCATACACACTGAGGAAACCAGATCTGAAAGAGACACGTGCACCCCAATGTTCATCGCAGCACTGTTTATAATAGCCAGGACATGGAAGCAACCTAGATGCCCATCAGCAGATGAATGGATAAGGAAGCTGTGGTACATATACACCATGGAATATTACTCAGCCATTAAAAAGAATTCATTTGAATCAGTCCTAATGAGATGGATGAAACTGGAGCCCCTTATACAGAGTGAAGTAAGCCAGAAAGATAAAGAACATTACAGCATACTAACACATATATATGGAATTTAGAAAGATGGTAACGATAACCCTATATGCAAAACAGAAAAAGAGACACAGAAATACAGAACAGACTTTTGAACTCTGTGGGAGAATGTGAGGGTGGGATATTTCAAAAGAACAGCATGTATACTATCTATGGTGAAACAGATCACCAGCCCAGGTGGGATGCATGAGACAAGTGCTCGGGCCTGGTGCACTGGGAAGACCCAGAGGAATCGGGTGGAGAGGGAGGTGGGAGGGGGGATCGGGATGTGGAATACATGTAAATCTATGGCTGATTCATGTCAATGTATGACAAAACCCACTGAAATGTTGTGAAGTAATTAGCCTCCAACTAATAAAAAAAAAATAAATAAATTTAAATAAATAAAAAGTAAAAAAAAAAAAAAAAGATCATTGCAAGCATACCAAGTTGACTGAAATTCCATACAAATACCAAGCCATCTTTGTAAGTCTAATGGATAGTTTTTATCCATCAAACAGATGTATGGAAGCTACTCTGTGAAACACTATTCTAAATTTAAACTTCTCTGAGCTTAGTACAAATGATATCTTCATTTTACAGACAAGGAAACTGAGACACAAAAAGACTAAGTAATTTACCCAAGATTATTTGTTGTAAAGTTATGGAGTAAGGATCTGACCCCAAGATTCAGCCCTATGGTTCATGCTCTTCACCATCATGCTATGCTTAAATTAACTATAAATGATGCTTTTATTTTTACTTAAATAATTTTTGGATACTACTTATGTATTATTTTATGCTATCTATCGACTCTTCAGATTTCTCATATGCTACAAACTACAAATGTAAGTCACTTTATAAATTAGCTTATACTTAGCATTTTTAGGCAATGCTACAATTAAGTTGGCCATATAATGAAGAAGCCATTTGCAAAATGAATTATAATATACTTTTACCTGATTGGGAGATTAAGATTTTTATACACTGATTTTTAAAAGGAAAGTCTCCATAAAATACTACTATATTTAATTTTTATTACAAATGCATTCAAGGAATTGAAATGCATTTTATAAATATGAGCCAGTCATCATTTCTATAAAGCTTTTTTTCCAAACACTTTTTCATAGGAAAGGAAATTGAGGCACAAGATTTTCATGATTCATTTCCATTCCTAGGAAGGTTATAGGGCTTCCCAGGAGGTGCTAGTGGTAACGAACCCGCCTGCCAATGCAGATGTAAGGGACACAGTCTGTTCCCTAGGGGGATATCTCCTGGAGGTGGCCATGGCAACCCACTCCAGTAATGGGCTGGAATCCCATGGACAGAGAAGCCTGGTGGGCTATAGTCCATAGAGCCACAAGAGTTGGAGATAACTGAAGTGGCTTAGTATAGCACAGCACGGGAAGATAATTAAAAGTTAAAGCTGCACCAAGTATCATGGGGAATCCAGACACCTCATGATACACTTAACATGATGGATCCCCCAGAGCCCAAGGAAGAAATCACAAGTGATCCTTGGCCTGGGGAGAAAGAGGGACAGCAAAGCAGCCACACAAGATCACTCCAAATGACTCTAGGTAGCAGGAGTCGGGACACCAAAGCAACATGATAAACAAACACCAGGGCTGCAGAGAGAACCAAGCCTGGCACAGGTAAGGCAGCAGGCCGCACCCCACCAGCCCATGCTGACCCATCGCTTGTCATTGGGAATCTGGTGTGGAACGGTCTCCATCAGTAACAGTGCCACCAACACATGGCTAACTGTGGTTAAACGACATTAGGGGACCCCCTGGCAGGAAAAACTCTATTAATGGTGTGCAATGGCTTCTCCTAAACCTGTAGTCACAGCCTTGGTGTTGTTCTCAGAATCTATAGATTTAGACCACACCAGCTCCACTTGATTCTCATGAAATTCAGATGACAGGAACACATAGTTTGACGTCCTGTGAAACATGTTACCTGTCTACTAATTGCCGTTTCCAGTTCAGGGTAACCCGCCTTGTCCAGAAGAATATTTGGGAAGAGATCTTCAATCAAACTCAAAAATAAAGGTTCATCTTCATCAATCTCAAAAAGAAAAGAAATCAGACCAACTCTTTTGGCACAAGCACAGAAATAGTAGGCAAACTGAAAATGAGTAACTCATTTCAGATTACTTTATCACAGCTAGTAATAAATAAAATACCTCCACTGAAATTGAGAAATATTTTCATCATGTTTCCCATGCATTAAAAATTAGTTTTTAAAAGGGAGGGAGGGTAGAGGAGAAGAGGGGAAAAAAGGAAGAAAATAGAAGGAAAGAAAATACTGCCTATGTGACAACTTTCTGTAAAACAACCAGTTTAGGGAGTTACTACATAACCTACAATTTCTCATTTAAATGAAAAAGAATTTGTCAAATGAAGCAGTGGCAAAGTCATGAAATGAAATTTGTTTAGTTCATAATTTTACTTTGAAAAATATATCATCCATATAGATATAGATTCACTGTATATAGATTCACTGATAACCAGATGACTGATTGTCAGTCTCAACTGTGAAGTCAAAGAATGTGAAATTTTACACACTTGCAAAATCTTACATACAATTTCCTGCCAAAGTCTACTTTTAAAAGGTGAGATTATAGCTCTAAAACACAAAAATTTCGAGGTATCTGGAAACTTAAGATGTAGATTTTTTAAAATCCATTTTCATTCTGTTGGAATAGACATGTGTTAGACTAGATATGAGTCACCACAGAAATTACTTCTGAAAAAAATGTAATTTAAAGTCATGCTCTATGAAATTTAAAGTGCTTCATCTGATAATTAAGCATTTTAAATGAGCTCTTTAAATAAATATTTCTAAATCTCATTTGCACTTAAACTGAAATTTAAGCGGGTGGAACAGCTCCATCTGTGAACCTCACCAGTTTGGAAAGATTCATATCTCTCAGCACACGCATGACGATTGTGGACTCCGTATCCGTGGGGCTGGCTCTTTTGGCTGCTCCCAGGGTTCGCAGAACTGACAGAATATTACGCAGACCAAAGTCATAATGTACCTGAAGAATATGAAGAACATTGGGCTTATTTTCAAAATTAAGTTACACATGGCAACTGTACAAATTTGACAGAGGCATCAGGAGTAAATGCTGATTTTCCTTTTGAACACATGTACAGTTAGTGGAGCAATAAATCTTTTTATCAATAACTTTTTCTTTTTAGGAAATGGAGAATACCCAAAAGAGCCCGCTCCCCTGTGTCATCACTAATTTAAGCCCTTAGATCAGAAAACTATTGATAATACACAGATCTTGACAGGGAGAAAGGAGTAAACTTCTTCATGGAATATACAGGTTCCCTTAAGCCAATTATCCGCAAGAAAATGTCCTCATATCTCGAAAACTAAAATTTTGAACCAGAATCAAACTGTGACCTCGCTCATGACCATCATATAAGGTTAAAAGATAAAATATCAAAGAGGGGGGAAAAAGTAGCTAAATTCCAAGATAACCTAAATGGGGTAACAATAAGGACAAATTGGAAAGCCAAGCCCCCAGCTTTGTTAACCTCTTGACATATATTTATAAAAGCTCAATCAAACAAAATTTTCGCACATATAAAGCAAATAATTAAAAACCAATTCTCCAACTACCATAGGAAACAGTATCTCTGGCAGTTACTCAAACTTTTTTAAATAGAACCACCATAGGATCCAACAACCCCACTTCAGGGACTATATCCCAAAGAACTGAAAGCAGAGTCTCAAAAAGATATTTGCACACCCGTGTTCATAGCAACACTATTCACAACAGCCAAGAGGTAGGAGCAACCCAAAGGCCCATCGGCAGATGAATGGATAAATAAAATGTGGCATATATGGAAACTGGAATGATATTCAATCATGAAAAGGAAGCAAGTACTATCACATGCTATATCATGAATGAAACTTGAGGACATTATACTAAGTTAAATAAGCCAGTCACAAAAAGACAAATACTTGTGGTTCCATTTGTATAAGGTCTCTAAAGTAGGCAAATACATAGAAACAGAAAGTTCAATGGTGGTTACCAGGGAACAAAGGGAAGGAGAGAGTGGAGTTTTTTAATGGGTATAGAGTTTCCACTTTGCAAGAGAAAAAAGCTATGGAGATCTGTTTCACAACACCACCGAACTGTACACTCAAAAATGGTTAGGAGGATAAGCTAATGCTATATTTTTTATTGTTGCTCTGTTGCTAATTCGTATCTGACTCTCTGCAACCCCATGGACTGCAGCACACCAGGCTCCTCTGTCCTCCACTATCTCCTGGAGTTTGCCCAAATTCATGCCCATTGAGCCGGTGATGCTATCTAAACACCTCATCCTCTGCTGCCCCCATTGCCTTTTGCCTTCAATGACTATATTTGTAATCATAATTTATAAAAACCTACAGAAAAAAATTATCTGCCAATTGGAAGCTGGATGCATCACTTAATACCAATCATTTGATGGATAGGGCACATAAAAATATTCAGATTGAGTTTCTGCCTTCAAGGAGTTTAAGTTCTAATCCTCAATAAAATAGAAACATAAGCAAGCTTGCATAAAAGTACCAATGACTTGAAATTGTTGGTGGGTG
The DNA here is from genome assembly GCF_019320065.1 of Cervus canadensis. Lineage (NCBI taxonomy): Eukaryota > Metazoa > Chordata > Mammalia > Artiodactyla > Cervidae > Cervus > Cervus canadensis. The sequence goes on from NC_057401.1 coordinate 55,914,719, forward strand.
GAATTAATTAAGGAAAGTTTTCCATAATTAGACTCAGTTAAATATGCAGGCACGAAGTGAGATTCACAGGCTATTGATCAAGGGATCAGCATGGGGCCAATTGTTTAGTACACATGGACTTGTATCCTTTCCCAGTGACCTTGTGAACAAGGGCAATAGGAGTGAAGGAAACAGATGTGAAACTAGAGAAGAGGGCAGGAGTTAGTGATGTGAGAGTTTCTCTGCATACAAGATACAGCACAGAAAGAAGACAGAGTAAAGGGGACTTCCCAGTTGGCACGGAGTAAAGAATCCACTTTCCAATGCAGGAGACTCAGGTGAGATCCCTGGGTTGGAAAGATCCGCTGGAGTAGGAAATGGCAACCAACTCCAGTATTCTTGCCAGAGAAGTCCCAAGGACAAAGGAGTCTGGTGGGCCACAGTCCATGGTGTCGCAGAGAGTCAGACATGATTGAGTGGCTGAGCACAAGCAAAAGAAACTAAGAATGTTTTGAGTGAGAATTGAATTTAGCTGAATCTGTGGGTGTAAGAAATAATTTAGATTCAAAGAAGTTTGAACTAGAGGTTCCTCAAAACCATGAGGACACACAACACTTTATGATAAATGTATAGGTGGGATAAACAGCAAACACCAATATGCATATTTCTTTGGCTCTTACATCAATTCAGATAGTATTCACTTCGTTTCTATGCTATAAATGTTAATTTCTTCAAGTGTACTTAATAAAATTATACATGAAAAATCATTTTTGCAATGATACTCTTTTCTACCTTATACCAGGGAGATACTTTCTCCACAACCACAGTTTATAATTTTCTTGTTTTTCTAATTTTTATTTTATAGTGGAGTACAGTTGATTTACAATATTGTGTTAGTTTCAGGTATCCAGCAAAGTAATTCAGTTTTATATATATACATGTATCTGTTCTTTTTCAGATTCTTTTCCCATAAAGGTTATTACAGAATATTGAGTAGGGTTCCCTGTGATATACAGCAGGTCCTTATTAGTTATCTCTTTTTCTATACAGTAGTATTTATATGCTAATTCCAAACTCTTAAGGTATCCTTCCCCCCACTGTTCCCCTTTAATAACCATAAATTTGTTTTCTGCGTCTGTTAAGTCTGTTTCTACCTTATAAATATGTTCATTTGTGTGATTTTTTAGATTCCACATATAAGTGATATCATACGATATTTGTCTTTCTCTCTCTGACCTAACAGTACAGTCATCTCTAGGTCCATCCATGTTGCTGTGAATGACATTATTTCATTCTTTCTTATGACTGAACATCTACTTCTGCTTCATTGACTAGGCTAAAGCCTTTGCCTGTGCAGATCACCACAAACTGGGGGAAATTCTTAAAGAGATGGAAATACCAGACTACCTTACCTGCCTCCTGCGAAACCTGTATGCAGGTCAAGAAGCAACAGTTAGAATCGGACATGGAAAAATGGACTGGTTCCAAATTGGGAAAAAAGTATGTCAAGGCTATATATTGTCACCCTGCTTATTTAACTTCTATGCAGAGTACATCATGCAAAATGCCAGGTTAGATGAAACACAAGCTGAAATCCAGATTGCAGGGAGAAATATCAATAACCTCAGATGTGCAGATGAAACCACCCTTATGGCAGAAAGCAAGAGGAACTAAAGAGCCTCTTAATGAAGGCGAAAGTGGAGAGTGAAAAAGCTGCCTTAAAACTCAACATTCAAAAAATGAAGATCATGGCATCCGGTCCCACCAATTCACAGCAAATAGATGGGGAAACAATGGAAACAGTGACCGCAGCCATGAAATTAAAAGATGCCTGCTCCTTGGAAGAAAAGCAATGACAAACCTAGGCAACATATTAAAAAGCAGAGACATTATTTTGCCAACAAAGGTCCATATAGTCAAAGCTATGGCTTTTCCAGTAGTCATGTACAGATGTCAGAGCTGGACAATAAAAAAGTCTAAGTGCCGAAGAATTGATGCTTTTGAACTGTGCTGTTGGAGAAGACTCTTGAGAGTCCCTTGGCAGCAACGAGATCAAACCAGTCAATCCTGAAGGAAATCAGTCCTGAATATTCATTGGAAGGACTGATGATGAAACTGAAGCTCCAATACTTTGGTCACCTGATGAAAAGGGCCGACTCACTGGAAAAGACCCTGATGCTGGGAAAAATTGAAGGCAGGAGGAAAAGGGGACAACAGAGGATGAGATGGTTGGATGGCACCATGGACTCAATGGACATGAGTTTGAGAAAACTCTGGGAGATGGTAAAGGACAGGAAAGCCTGGCAGGCTACAGTCCATGGGGTCACAAAGAGTAGACATGACTGATTGACTGAACAATAACAAATACTGCATTATATATATATATACACACTACATCTTTTTCCTTTCCTCTGTGAATGCACATTTAGTTTGCTTCCATGCCTTAGCAACTGTAAATAGTGCTACAGTGAACATTGGGGTACATGTATCTTTTCAAATTATGGATATATGCCCAGGAGTGGGATTGCTGGATCACATAGTAATTCTAGTTTTAGTTTTCTGAGGAATCGCCCTACTGTTTTCCACAGAGGCTGCACCAACTTACATTCCCACAAACAATGTAAGAAGCTTCCTTTTTCTCCACACCCTCTCCAGAACAGAATAAAAATTTTCAACAGGCCTAAATACATAGGGACCTTCAGAATCTCACACCTGCTTAGAAAGCTGCTCCTCACACAACTTGTAGAGTGTGAAAAACTTCCTGGCCAAAACAATGTTGTCAATGAAGCCACAACTGGCCAGCTTCACCCTGATGATAATCTGCCGGTCAGGGACCATCATGGCCACGGAGCGGAAGTTAATCTTCAAGTTTTCAGGGAGTTCCTGCCGCCCAGCATAGCCAGGATTCTGTACAGAAAATAAAACCAAAGGATGAATGGTACAATCATGGGGTAGCAAGCACAGTATACCAGCATAATATTAAAAGATTCATTATGCACATACAACAAATCTGGAATGACAGCTGGAAAATTCATTTACATATCTCACTCTCCTTTTAACTGGAGAGACTAAGTTATGAGTTATTAATATGAGTTCTATTTATCACCAAAAACTTTCAAATAGGAGGGAAAATTACAATCCCAATTCCCATTCATGGAAAATAAATGACAGGACAAGGGAGATACATGAAAACTGTGATAAGAAGGCCGAAGTTCAGTAGTGCTTCTTATGGTTCCTTACCATGGTTAGAAAAAGCCCAAATTCAGGGTTCATAGTTACATTATCTCCATCAGTAAAAATAAAAGATTTTTTACGCTCCTTTTTACATGTCAGAATAATGGAAATCTGCTGGGCTGCGACGGAGAGGACTGGTAGATCGATACGGTTAAATTCATCAAAACAACCCCAGGATCCAGACTGTGCCAGTCCTTAGAAGGGAAATTAAATAGAAAATCCAATTAGTACATCCAATTAGAAAGTCAAGAAAAAGAGCATTATGCAACTGCCAAGACAAGCCAGAGTTAAATTTGTTCAAACATAAAGTTGAACAAATAGATCATATATTAAATGTCCTCAAAATAATTTGCAATGTAATACTTTTTCTGCAAACACCCAACCTGCAGGGAAAGAGGAACAGTACAAAGGCAAGTGATATTGACATTCGACCCACACAACGCTGGAAAGATTCAGGTTTTTCAAAAAGTTTTACAAAGTTGGAAAATGATACTAAAATGCAGCCAATTGTTGGAAAATAAATCTTAACAAGATAGTCCACCTTAGCTTACATTTTTTAGCAAATAAAAATATATAATCCTTACCTTTAAAAATCCGTCCAAGTCCTCGGAAATCCATCTGATCCGAACAATTGAAAACCACAACGTATTTCCCAAGACACCGTCCCATATCTTTGGTAGTTTCTGTTTTGCCTGTTCCTGCTGGACCAGCGGGGGCACCCCCCATGCTCATGCCCAGAGCTTGAGCCAGTGTGATGTAACACCTGGAAGGATACAGGAATCACTAGAACCACACCACTGGCAGCTGAAAGAGGCCTCTGAGGCATCACAGACTTGATATTCACACAAAATTTAAAAAGGGAGATCCTGCCCATTGTCGCTACTTAACCTTTCCAGAACCGCACCCTAAAATACACTTATCCTTAGGTATATTGACATGTGTTGAGGAAAAGCCAGTAGTCTAAGGCCAAACACATTTGAAAACTCTTAAAGATATTCAACAAGATTCTTTATGATAATGTATATTGACAATTTCCAGTTATGAAAAAGAGTACATAGGATTTCCAAAACTTATTTGGCAACTTTTTCACAACTACCTACCAACATCTAAGCAAAGTATTCTAGGAAACAGGGCCTGGTTTCCCAGGTGTCTCAGAGGTAAAGAATCCGCCTGCCAATGCAGGAGATAGGAGTTCAATCCCTGGATGAAGAAGATCTCCTGGAGGAGGAAAGGGCAACCCACTCCAGTACTCTCACCTGGAGAATTCCATGGACAGAGGAGCCTGGTGGGCTACAGTCCATGGGGTCACAAAGAGTCAGACATGACTGAGTGCACACACACACACACACACCACAAAGTAGATTAATCCCTTTTTGAATCTAAGAATTTACAATTTGACCAACATGGGAACCAATGATCACAGGAGATTTAAATCACGCACTGCTAAATAATCACACCTTAATTTATTTCTGGGAGCATCTACTTAACCTGCAAACATCTTCTGCTATATCTTACAGTATGATATTAACAAACACAAGATTCTGGTGAGAGAATCAAGAATGCCTGTGAAGGAAAAAAAATAACTGATAACTTGGCAATGAATCCTTCAATTTCCCAGCATCACCCACTGCTGTAAAAGGAGGCAACCTATAATATAATGCATTTTAGGGCTTTCTGATGGCCAAACTCAAAAGCTTTCATCTGGACTTGAAAAATTTTTTCAAAGAAAATAAAGTGATTGTCCAGCAATAAAGAATGGGAATGAGCAGCGAGCACACCCACTGGAAGCCCCTAGGGTCTCTACTTTATCTGATCTGGGTTCATAAAAAGACAAGTAAATGACCCGGTCCTGATGCAAAAAATTAGCCTGGATTCACAGAAGGTAACGTGGGTGTAAAACCAGAAGGATGCCTGATCTCACTTTGATTCTGCCTTTCAACCCAAGGTCTTATCTTTCCTCTTGAACTTTTGTTATCCCTTCAGAGCAGTCTCTGTAATAACAGCTAACATGATGTTATAATAGCTCCGGCTGTTAGGGGAAGCACACTGACTGAAACCGCCCACACTGGCCAGGCACCACAGTAACCATTTTTGTGAGTTATTTTACGACAGGAGGTCCTGGTAAGGAACAGGGAACTAATAAGCCTCCACTAACCAGAAGAGTTCGAGAAAGGTCAAAAGGAGATGCCATGTGTCTGACCACCTCCCAGAATCCTCCTCGTTGGAATCCATTTTGACTGAGCAATGTGGGCACCACCGGAAAGAACTCTGAGTCAGAATGATTGGCCAAAGACAACCCAAAAGCTAATCCCATCACCATAAAACTCAAGACTGTGAGCCACGAGGCAAAGCTCTCCTAGGTTCCTACTGCTCTGCGCCGGGCGCCCCGTCCCAATAAAGTCTCTTACTTTGTCAGCATGTGTGTCTCCTCAGAAAATTCATTTCCAAGTGCTAGACAAGAGCCTACTCTCAAGCCCTAGAAGGGGTTTCCCTTCCTACAACACAACTACACCACGTCATTCAAACCCCACTAAACCCTGTGGGGAAGTCAGTTGTGTTCTCCATTTTATAGATAAAGAGAAAGGCTCACAGAGATGGAATAATTTTTCTCAGCGTCACAGCAGTGGGGGAGCTGAGATTTGAGCCAGTTTTTGTGGCCATAAGCCCTCTTGCTGCCCACTTCTAGGACAGACCCACTCTCTCGGGGTAAGGAATAAATCTCCAGGAACTCTGGCCACCCAGATGCTCTGTCTTGTAAAGCCTCTTTATTATGGGATCATTTGGGTTTATATTTAAACTGAAGAAGTAGCAAGCTGTTAGGTTGTCAGAAGGAAATCATGTTGTTTACATAAAAAATGGGCAGCCATGCTAGGTGGTTTCTCCAAAAGGGGGACTTCAGTCCAAGTGATACTGAGCAGGACCCTGTGGGGTACTGGGCCCAAGAGCCTTTCTGTGTCCCCCATGTCTTGAATACAGGAAATAGGCTTAATTCAGCCTCCAAGACCTTCCCTGAGTTCCAAGGGGCAGATTCAAGCAGTTGTTAAACAGGGCAGGGACGGGACATAGGGGACAAAGGAGGAAGAGTCAAGAGCAACAGGAGTGCAACCATGGGGCAGAGTCCTGGTTCCCTGTCAACAAAACCTGTTACATATTGTTACACGTAACAATATCTTTGAGCTGTTTTGCAAATGTTGAAACCCCTACCAGGCAGAAGATGATAAAATGGTATGCTGCCCACAAGCACACAAAGTGCAGAGCAGTTGAACCCAGAAGGTTCGTGATGCTGACTTCCACTTATCTTGCCACCAACCAATGAGAAGAAGGTCCACAAACTGATGAGGATCTCTTTGAACCATGAATATAAAACTTCTCGCTAGCCCCTCCAGGTTCAGGCACAGTTTTGAGGACATTAGCCTGCTGTGGCCCCCTTTGCTTGGCAAAGCAATAAAGCTATTCTTTTCTACTTCATCCAAAATTCCACCTCTTAGAATTAATTGGGTGTTGGGGTATGGAGGCTGGATTTGGCTTCAGAACCACTATGCTGGCACCCAAACCCTCTAGGACTTGCCTTTCAGAGGCAAGTGTGGATCTGCCAGAGCATCTTCATGTACCTGTTGACATGATTCTCCCCAGAGCATCCTACATGTATGTCTACCTCATCCCTCCCTCTCTGCTTTCCTATCTCTTTGGCTGCTTTCAAAAATGTCATCATATCGAAGGGTTTTGGGCTTTTATATGATCTAGTAGCTTTTAGCAGCCAGGCTGCACTAGCAATAAAAAGAATCTGCCTGCTAATGCAGGAGATGCAAGAGATGCAGATTTGGCCCCTGGGTTGGGAAGATCCCCTGGAGTAGGAAATGGCAACCCACTCCAGTATTCTTGCCTGGAGAATCCCACGGACAGAGGAGCCTGGTGGGCTACAGTCCATGGGGTAGCAAAAAGTCGGATACGACTGAGCACACAGAAATACATACACACACACAGCAACTCTACTGCAGTTTCCTGCCTCCCTACTAGAGCACCGTAAGCTCTCTGCTGTCAGGAACTAGGTCTAGTTCACACTTTCACTCCCAGCTACTTGCCTAACCAGACACCTCGTATTCTATGAATATTTGTGAATAAATGGCTTGAACTGGTCCAGCCATACCTTCATCTGCTTCCTTTTGTCCCCGTAGCTACTGGAATTAGAGGTGCCAAATGTGACCATGGCACCAAATGAGCAATGATCAACCCCATGACTCAGGGCTCATTAGCACGCAATTGTCGTATTAAGTATTCATAGCTCTCTAGACACATTTCACCACACATAAACCAGAAGTGCTTTCAGCTCCTATTATTAAACAGTATTGATTCTAAAATGCTGAAAAACTTGCCAACACAACAAGCGTCCATGCAGCAGGAAGTCAATTTTCTTTTTTCAAGAGCTTGGTTTAATTATAGACTCTTTACTTATAGGACATGCTTAAGGAGATATGAAAGTAAAGGTTGGCAAAGAATGTGTTATCAATGATTAACTCAATATGGAAAACACAACCCAATCAAAAAATGGACAGAAGACCTAAACAGACGTTCTTTCAAAGAAGACATACAAAGGGCCAACAGGCACATGAAAAGATACAGCATCGAAACACGTATATTATCAAGGGTGAAACAGATCACCAGCCCAGGTTGGATGCATGAGACAAGTGCTCAGGGCTGGTGCACTGGGAAGACCCAGAGGGATGGGGTAGGCAGGAAGGTGGGAGGGGGGAATCGGGATGGGGAACACATGTAAATCCATGGCTGATTCATGTCAATGTATGGCAAAAGCCACTACAATATTGTAAAGTATTTAGCCTCCAACTAATAAAAATAAATGGAAAAGAAAAGATACTCAATATTGTTAATTATTAAAGAAATACGAACCAAAACTGCAATAGGTATCACCTCACACAGATCAGAATGGCCGCCATTAATGATGGCCGTTACAGTAAGGAATGCTGGAGAAGGTGTGGAGAAAAGGGAACCTTCCCACACTGTTGGCGGGGATGTACATGGTGCAGCCACTATGGAAAACAGTCTGAGGCTCCTTAAGAAACTAAAAATAGAATTACCATATGGCCCAGCTATTCCACTCTAGAGCATATATCCTGAAAAGATGAAAACTCTAATTCAAAAAGACACATGCACCCCAATGTTCATAGCAATGCTATTTACAATAGCCAAGACAGGAAAACAACCAAAGTGCTCATCAACAAATGACTGGCTTAAGAAGATGTAGTGCATATACATATATAATATGTATATTATATATATTTTATATATATATAAATAAATAAATTTAATTTAATAAATGAAATAATAAATATTTCATTATTTTTTATAAATAAATAATATTCCAGTATATATATGTATATAATATATGTATAGATACTGGAATATTATTTATTTATAAAAAAAATAATGAAATAGTACCATATGCAGCAATGTGGATGGACCTAGAGAATATTATACTTACTGCAGTAAGTCAGAGAAAGACAAATATTATAGTATATCACTTTTGTGGAATCTAAAAATAATACAATTGAATCTGTATGCAAAACAGAAATAGACTCATAGACATAGAAAACAAATTTATGGTAACCAAGGGGTAGAGAGAGGGAGGGACAAATTATGGGATTAATAGACACATGCTACTGTATATAAAATAGATAAGCCAAAAGTATTTACTGTATAGCACAGGGAACTATATTCAATATTTTGTAATAACCTATAATGGAATATAATCTGAAAAAAATAACTGAATACATTTGCTTTGCACTTGAAACTAGCACAATATTATAAATCGATTGTACACAAATTGTAAAAATTCTAAACAAAAAAGAAAAGCAATAGTCATGGTAACATTATTAATGGTGATTTAGATTTACTCAGTGGCAGGCCCAGTGCTGGGTCCCAACCTACAGTACCTGCAGTCCACACAATGATTCCAAAAGAAGGGAATCAGAAAGGTTAGCTGTCCTGGCCAACATTACACAGTCCAGTGGCCAAGACCCAGATATAACTCAGGGAAGCTATGAGAATATGTCAGAGAAAGACACACATCATGAGGACTGTCTGCCTTTCTTAATAAGAAGACAAAATGCCTCCATCCGTCTTCAATCTCTGCTGCCCTCGGTCTTAAGTAACAGTGGTAGTAAGACTGCCTCCAGTCTTCTTGACTTCTGTTCAGAAGTGAAAAAAGGACTGCTCATGAAAAATAGCATGAGCTATTAGAAAAAGACAGTGTATGCTTTTAGCATATTTATTAACTATTTTATCACCAGAAATATTTGCAACTCCTTCCACATGACATCAGACTTCCCAGAGACACCTGCTATCAACATTGCTGAATTTTCACAGGGCAGTCAGTGAAAAGCTGAGACGACATCAAAGCCTCTGGTCTTTGTCTTATTCAAGTATTAATCTTAGTGAGTAATTCTTTGTAAAAAGGCAGCCAATCTTGCAATGGACTTGCAAAGAGTGACTCACTTCTACCATAATCAACTCAGAGTAAAAACAAACAAGTGAACATTTATCATGAAACACATTGAAACAAAATTCCGAATCACCTCCACTTATTAACTTATAAATACCCACTTTGCTTTTAAAGTTCTCAAGTTTTTTTGATACAGAAAGATGTACAAGATAATGAATACAGTGAAAATATCAAGTCGCAAAAAAGTTTGTATAATCTAATACCTTTATGTGAAAGTTTGAATTTTGACATATAAGCATTTGCAATTTCTTAGAAAATAAACTATTAATCAGTGAAAAATAGAAAAAAATTCCCCTCATACTTTAAACTTTATCTTCTGTACTATTTAAGTTTTTCACCACAAAGATGCAACTTTGAAAATAAACATTTCTCAATTTATTGGGGCAATTTTATTTAGTACCTATTATGCAACAGAAGACTCTTGAGAGTCCCTTGGACAGCAATGAGATCAAACCAGTCAATCCTAAGGGAAATCAACGCTGACTACTCATTGGAAGGACTGATGCTGAAGCTGAAGCTGCAATACTTTGGCCACCTGATGTGAATAGCTGACTCATTGGAAAACATCCTGATGCTGGGAAAGACTGAAGGCAGGAGGAGAAAGGGGTGACAGAGGATGAGATGGTTGGATGGTATCACAGATTCAATGGACATGAACTTGGGCAAACTCCAGGATATGGTGAGGGACAGAGAGGCCTGGCAGTCCATGGGGTCGCAAAGAGTCAGACAAAACTGAGTGACTGGACAACAACAACAAATGGAACAGAACTGTTCTAGGAGCAGTGAATAAACCACAAAAAGTCTATACATACCTTATAGAACTGATACCCTAAAGGAAGGAAATAAACTATTTAAAAATAGAAAACAGAAAAAATAGAGCTGGGTTAGGGAATGTGGGGTGGGGATTGCTGATTCAAATGTGTCAGGACCAAAGACCCATGTGCAGTGACACCTGATCAGAGACCTGGAGGAGAGGAAGTGAGCTAAGCCAGTATCACAGGGGAAAGGGTTCCAAGCGAAGGCAACAGCAAGTGCAAATGTCCTGAGGTAACTGTATGCTAAGACTGCTCAAGAAACAGCCAGGGAACAAGTAGCTGGAGCTGAATGAGGAAGGAGAGACAGTAAATAGCAGGGACCGATCATGGCAGGTCATGGAAGTCAATGCAAGGGCACTTGTTTTTACCTTGGGTGAGACAGAAAGACAGGAGAGAGATCAAGGCAAAGGGATGACAGGATATGGCTAATATTCCAGCATCTGCATTGAGAACAGACTGTCGGGAACAGTGGCAGAAGCAGGAGACCAGATAAAAGACTATGACAATCAGCTACCCTAGAGATGATGGTGGCTGAGACTGTGATAACAGCAAAGGGGAGCAAAGTGGTCACATCCTAGGTGAATTCTGAAAGTGTCAGTGACCAAACTTCATGACAGGTTGGATAATAAAGTGAGAGAAAAAGAAAGGCATCAAAGATGCTCCAAGGATTTTGGCGTGAGCAACTGAAGGATGGAACTGCCATTTGCAAAGATGGAGAAGATGGCAAGAGAGCAGGTTTGTGAGGGGACGATCAAACTTAAGTGTGAATTCCCGGTAGGCATTTGAGTAAACATGTCATGTAGGCAAATAGCTGTATGTGTCTGGAGTTCAAGGGAAGAAGCCCCAGCAAGGTTCAAGACTGGGAAGTCCACATCTAAATGATACTTAAAACCACATGAGATCATCTCAGGAGTGAGTGTAGATGGAAAAGAGAAGAGCCCTGATGTGCTCTATGCTTAGAAGTCAGGAGACTGAAGAGGAACCAGAGGAGACTATATGAAGGAACCAGGTGTGTCATGACCTGGAAGCCACGTGAAGAAAGGGCATCAAAAAGGAGAGAGTGGGACTTCCCTGGAGGTCCAGTGGTCGAGAATCTGCCTGCCAATGCAGGCAACACAGGTTTGATCCTTGCTCTGGGAAGATCCCACATGCCACGGGGCCACTAAAGCCTGAGTGCCACAACTACTGAAACTTACATGCCTATAACTGTTCTCTGCAACGAGAGAGGCCACTGCAATGAGAAACCTGTGCACAACTAGAGAGTAGCCCCTGCACCTCACAACTAGAGAAAAGCCCGCACAGCAGCAGAGACCCAGCAAAGCCAAACACACATAAAGAAATTAAATAATTAATTAACTGGGAAAAAAAAAAAAAGAGAGAGAGTGACCACCTGTGTAAATGCTGCTGACTGGTCAAGGAAGGGCAGAACTAAAAGTGACCACTGGATTTAGCAACACGAAGATCTGGGTGATGGCTCTACCAGGGGAAGAAAGTGTGATGTGCAGAATAATGCCCCCCTCAAAAAAATATCCATATCCTAATCCCTGCAAACACATTCCCTTACACAGCTAAAGGGACTTTGAAGATGCAATTAATGCTAAAGCCCTTGATATGGGGAGGTGACCCTGGATTAGAAGTGGACCCTATCTAACCTCATGAGTTCTTAAAAAGGGGAAGAGGGAAGCAGAAGAGTAGGTGAGAGATATGAGATGGGAAAAGGAGATCAGATGGGTCTCAACCCATGGTTGTGGCTGTGAAGAGAGAGGAAGGGGCCAGAAAACAAGGTAAACAGCAGCCTCCAGAGGCTGGGAACAGCCCTCAGCTGACAGTCGGCATTGAAGTGGGGGCATAGGTCCTGCAACCGCAAGAGAAAGAACTCTGCCAAACAACTGAAAGAACAAGGGGCGGGGTCTCCCCAGAGACCAGCAGAGAGCACACTTCTGCTGACACCTAAGGTTAGTCCAACAAGATGTGTGTCAGACTTCTGATATACGGAAACCCAAAGTAATTGATTTGTGTGGTTTAAGCTTCTAAATGCTTGGTCATTTGTTATGACAGCAACAGAAACTAATACACAGAGCCTGAATGGAGTGAATTCAAGGTCAGATAGGTGGACAAACACTGCATTTCTGAAACAGAGACATAGAGATGTAGAGAGCAAGCGTATGGACGCTAAGGGGGTGGGGTGAATTGGGAGATCGGGATTGACATATATACACTACTGATGAAATGTATAAAGTAGAAAGCTAACGAGAATCTACTGTATAGCACAGGGAACGCTATTCAATGCCCTGTAGTGACCTAAAAGAGAACTAAAATAAAAAAAAGAGGGGCCACATAGAGCTGATTTGGGGCCTCCCAGGTGGCTCAGTGGGTAAAGAATCTACCTGCAGTGCAGGAGCTGTAGAGACGTGGGTTCGATCCCTGGGTCAGGAAGATCCCCTGGAGGAGGGCATGACAATCCACTCCAGTATCCTTGCCTGGGAAATGCCATGGACAGAGGAGCCTGGCGGGCTATAGTCCATAGGGTTGCAGAGTCAGACACAACTGAAGCGACTTATCTGATGAAGTAGGCATAGCTGATTTACTTTATTGTACAAAAGAAATTAACACAACATTATAAAGTAACTATACTATACTCCAATGAAATTTAAGTCTTAAAAACTGCTTTTGAGGAGTTTTGATGTGAGCACATAAATGGGAAGGAAACCAGAGCTTTGCAGTAGGATTTCCTGCCTGGAAGCAATTATGGCACGCTGTACATTGATGAGAATGATCCCGTAGAAAGTGAAAATGAATGATGCTCCCAGAGACAAAATAGCTACGTCAGCAGAGGTGCTGGCTTTGGATGACAGCACAAAATCCATCCATAAACCAAGAGAGGGAGTGGATGGCACAAGGCCAGGTCCCTTGGTTGGCAGACGTGACGAGGAACGGGTGCAGGTCCTTTTATCTTCTCAGTGAAACAGGAAACGAGGACTTGGGTAGAGAAAAGAAGAGAGGAAAAGGTTTGAGGTTTGAAAGGACAGACGGTGTGAAATAACTTTTACAGGTGTTTCAAGGAATTCTCCACCTTTTGTCACTATTCACCTCTGCACTTCAAAGAGGAAAACTCCAAACGAACGTCTGACAGTATCCAGGGGAAACCGCCTTTGATGAGACATGAGAAGGAATATAGAGCATGAAGACAAGATAACGTGGGGGAAAGGACACAGCAAAACCTCCTGCTACCCCTCCATCCTCTGGTGAAAGTGAGCATTTCATTTGGTATTATGACTGAGCAGAAGGTGCAATCTCGCAAACAGGGTTATGGCGTCAAACTTTTATATTTTGTCTGACCATATATATATATATGCATGCGTGCTAAAGGTGCTTCAGTCACGTTCAGCTCTTTGTGACACTATGGAATGTATCCCCCAGGCTCCTCTGTCCATGGGATTCTCCAGGCAAGAATACTGGAGTGGGTTGGTATGTCCTCCTCCAGGGGATCCTCCCGACCCAGGGATCAAACCCAGGTCTCCTATGTCTCTTGCATTCGTGGGTAGGTTCTTTACCACTAGCACCACCTGGGAAGTTACACACACACACACACAAACACACATGGCCTGACATGTGGGATCTTAGTTCCCCAATTAGGGATTGAACCACACACCCCTGCATTGGAAGCTTGGAATCTTAATCTTAACCACTGGACCACCAGGGATAATATTTTCAATCTAACAGCCCAGAGGTTCACTCTGTGAAAATGACTGATATTCAGGTCAGCTTCTTTTTAAGCCAAATGTTGATTTTAATACTCACCCATTTGGTCCCAAATAAGTATCAAAGCACCCCTGAACAGCACATATACAATGGGTGGATGCCATCAAGTTCAAATCAGACTATTAGCCATGGAGGAAGGACTTCTGGAGATAACCTGGTTCATCTTATAGATGAAGAAACCGGGTCAGAGAAGCTACATGGTGGCTCTGGCTAACACAGCAGTTAATTACAGGCAGAGGGCAGGACAGTCAATGTCCAGCCCATCACTTCTCACCAGTGCATGCATTCACACTCAGTCATGTCCGGCTCTTTGCGATCCTATGGACTGAACCCACCAGGCTCCTCTGTCCATGGAATTCTCCAGGCAAGAATACTGGAGTGGGTTGCCATTTCCTACTCCAGGGCATCTTCCTCTAAACCGGGAATCAAACCTGCATCTCTTACGTTTACTGCACTGGCAGGCAGATTCTTTACCACTGAGCCACCAGAGAACCAGCATTCACATTCAATTTCTTTCCTGCTTAAAAAAAAAAAAAAAAACCTTTATTGCCTCTGTAATGATAAAAGTGCCACAGTCCCCTGATGCAGCCCTCAAAACCCATGGCGATTTGCACTTGATACATAGCAATGAATTCACTTTTTTTTTTCCTTTGATGTCCACTGAGGTCATTTAGGGCTTTCCAGGTGGCACAGTGGTAGCGAAATCGCCTGCCAATGCAGGACACACAAGAGACATGAGTTTGATCAGGGAAGATCCCCTGGAGGAGGAAACGGTAACCCACTCCAGTATCCCTGCCTGGAAAATCCCATGAACAGAGGAGCCTGGTGGGCTACAGTCCATGGGGTTACAGAGAGTCGGACAGGACTGAGCAACTGCGAAGCGGCAGCAGAGGTCATTTAAACTTAGCTTCTGTAAGATGGAAGGCAAAGGAACCAAAGTCTGTTTCAGACACAAACCTCCGAAACCCCCCGTGAAGATACATGGGTAAAGCTCAAAACACTGAATTTCAAAGAGTTTTGTGTAAAAGAGGCCATCAGTCAAAATCGCTGTGTACCCGGAGAGAATGAAAATGTGGGAAATAGGGGAGAGAGAGGCTGAGGAATCATAGAATCATTCCATCACCTGTCTGTGAGCGGCGTTATGACAAGCCTGTCAGTGCAGCCTAAAAATTCATTCTGGTAGATGAATGGCACGTCTGTGATGTGAACCATCATCTTGTCAGAATCTTCGTTAAAATAAAACCTGCACTGTTTCAACCACTCAAAGTCCGAAGGGCTCTTGATATGCATGTGACACTGAAATGCAGAAGATGTATATTAAAACCGAGAGGAGAACCATTCATTAACTATTCACATCAACATCCAGGTAGATCAGAATGTGAAGTGATGGAACTCAGAGACAACCCAGCTGGTTGGGAGATGTCAACTACATCACCATCCAACCCATTTATTTATTGATCAGCAAAAAAAAAAAGATACTTTCAAACATATGACAAAAGGAAAATTCAAGAGAAACCCTTAATTGTGCCCCTCAATTTAAATAACACGATCTATTTTTATAGTAAGATACTCATATCTTAAATTTCATTCTTCAATGCCCAATGCCAAGTCCTAACCATGAAATAATCTATGAAAACTGCTTTTGGCTTACCAAGATAGAACTAAACAATCCCATCAGGGAAAAAAAAAAGTCATCTCTTCTGGTAATAACTAAGTACATTGTTGGGGGTTTTATAATCCATTAATTATCCTCGCTAGGATTTGAAGCAGGCCAAAATTTCTAACATCTAATTGGCAGGTTATTGCCCAGCAATGCTTCTGTATGAAATTTTTTAACCAAAATTTTAAGCTACTTTAATCTTTTTTTTACAAGTAAGAAATCTAAAATTACCCTGAGCCCTTTATTTCTCAGAAAGGTCTACAGTGTGCTTAACTATTAGGAGAGGAGATTAGCACATAACAGGCTGAATGTGCCACCTTTGTTTCCATTACATCAGAACCAACCTTTCATAATCTTTTTTACATAATGGGGTGAGACACGATCCAGAAAATTATTATGAAAATAAGAGCTTCATGCCTCTTATCTAATGTCATATTTTACAGCAGAGGGCAAATTTCATTTCACATTTCCTATTCTCTACAGCTACCGAACTGTCTTTCTCATCCCTGCTCTTTCTTTAAAGGCAAAAGTCTGCATGACAACTGAATGTCACAAACTATATGAGGAAAGACCATTTGCAATCAACAAATGTAGCAAAACTTGTTAAATATGTGATTTATGTTAATAAAAACCCTTAAAACTACTAAGCAGTTCTACTAGTAATATCATTTATTATTTCTGCATCAAGAAATTAGTCATCTTCAATTTAATAACCAAAAGAAGCATAAGACAAGTGAAAGTTCTTGATGATACTGCATGACATTTCATCATTAAAAATGATCACGAAAAGAATTTCAAAATAAAGTCTAATTGCCTCCATAACACCTTAGCTGAGACCATCAGAAAATGGCTGAAATTTTGGCTAAAGACTGAAAAGAAAATCTGACAATTTCTCTTCAAAAAGATGCCTCTTTGCCTGAATTTTATCTTTTCTTTGAATTCATTCACACTATTCCTGGTGGGTAAACACAGATAATGTCTAGTATTTGTTCTTCTGTATATGCCACAGCATTTATAAAGCACTTACCAGGTCATCAAAGATATCTCGTTGGTGCACATGAATAGTAATCAGAGTCTCATATTTAACTCGTTCCACAGAACTCAGGTCCTTGGTTGTCATGTCTATCAATGTGTTCAGTAGCTCCAGGAAAGACTGATTGGTTTTCTGCATGATTTTTTTATCAAACTTGGCATTTCTAAGGGCCTCTTCAGAATCCCGTGTCCATATCATTTGAATTCCTAATAATCCAACCTTATGGAAACAGAAAAGGTTTTATGAGTGTTATGGCATATGAATATATTTAAATAGAAATTACAACAGTTGTGATTATTATGCAAATTTCAAGACATCCTGTATTATACCAGCTTGACAGGTTGCTTCAAAACCTATGGAAACTCTATGCATATTGTTTACCTGACAAACATATACAGCCTCGTGACATGCCTACAATTTTTTTCTCCTCATTTTAAGTCATCAGTCAGTTCAGTTCAGTTCAGTCGCTCAGTGTCCGACTCCTTGCCACCCCATGAATTGCAGCACGCCAGGCCTCCCTGTCCATCACCAACTCCCGGAGTTGACTCAAACTCATGCCCATCAAGTCGGTGATGCCATCCAGCCATCTCATCCTCTGTCGTCCCCTCCTCCTCCTGCCCCCAATCCTTCCCAGCATCAGGGTCTTTTCCAATGAGTCAACCCTTCCCATGAGGTGGCCAAAGTATTGGAGTTTCAGCTTCAGCATCAGTCCTTCCAATGAATACCCAGGACTGATCTCCTTTAGGATGGGCTGGTTGGATCTCCTTGCAGTCCAAGGGACTCTCAAGAGTCTTCTCCAACACCACAGTTGGAGCATCAACTTTTGGAGTTGGAGCATCAATTTTTCGGTGCTCAGCTTTCTTCACAGTCCAACTCTCACATCCATACATGACCACTGGAAAAACCATAGCCTTGACTAGACGGACCTTACTTCTCCCTTAATAGATTTTAAAGTTACTGACATGGAAAGAATATGTCTTCAATCTACTTTCATCAAACCAACAAAGGGTTTATACATAGTAATCACAAAATCTTTACTGATCACATCACTAAGGAAACATCATTTTCTGTACTTTATTGCTGAAACCTATGTCTCATTTTTCTAGTAAAAACACACTCAGTACACTTTATGATTTGTGTACTAAAGGAATTCAGTAGGAAAAAAATATTTTAAATTGAAGAAATTATATTCACTCCCACTCCTTTGCTGCCTAGCATGTAGAATCATTGGTACCATCTTTCTAGATTCCATGTATATATGCATTAATATATGATATTTGTCTCTCTTCCTGACTTACATCAGGAGAGGGTGGGTTGCTTTGAGAGAATAGTATTGAAACATATACAATAACATATGTAACAGAGATAGCTAGTGGGAGTTTGATGTATGATGCAGGACACCCAGAGCTGGTGCTCTGTGGAAGGATGGGGTGGGGAGGAAGGAAGGATGGGGGTTCAGGAGGAGGGAACACGTGTATGCCTATGCCGGATTCATGCTGATGTCTGGCAAAAATCATCACAATATTGTGAAGCAATTACCCTCCAATTAAAATTTAAAAAAGGAAAAATAAATACCTCTTACATATTAAAAAAAGAAAATATACCAATATTTCTATAGCACAAATATATATATCTATAAATATATATGTACAGATATAGATACATAACAGCAACAATCTGTAGTTGAAATCTTTAAACTCATTTATATTTAACAAATTCTTATGAAAATCTCAATATTGTTCTGGAGTTAAATTATAGTCAGTTGTGTCATTTATAATAGACAATGTATAAGATCTAAAATGACACTTCTGTTAAAAAAAAAAAAATACTTTCCAATTTCAATACACTGACCTGAGCAGGGAAGGAAGAAAGAAATTCAATCAGTTGGAAACCTGTTTCTTGAATATTTGCTGCTGCCTGGCGAATCACAAGATGTAATGAGGCCTGAGATTCCTCCAGGAGAGAATTAAGCCAAACTTCCACATTGCCCTCTGCCATCACGGGTTTATGCAATTCAACCGTCTCACCCTCTCGAGAGGAAATTGACAGAATGCGATCATAGATCTGTGTTAGAAGCCCAAGAAAAGCTATATTTATATAAAGAATGAATTTCTCCATTGCCTTCTTGTCAATGTTATCCTTCCTGTAGAAATTTAAGCTATATATTATAAAATAAAAGACAAAGTATGATACAAATTCAATTTCAAAACAATTTTTTCAAAAGATAGCCATGAAATCAAAAAGGGAATACTAAATCAATTTCAAATACTCTATGCTTAAGAGGGAAAATTTTGTTTTATAAGAGAAATATTCAATATAAATGTGATAATCAAAAAGTCTCTAAAGTTTCCCCAGATGAAACGGGACTCTGAGAGACAGCCATGCATACCACCAGCTTATAAAGTCGACCTTAGCAATCACCTGGCCAAAATGATCCATGCAAACATCTCACATGGTGATTCCAATTCTACACTAAACATTGTGCTCTTTACAGAGGCTGTTGGTTGCACATAATGTCTTCTAATGCAAACCCAGCTCCTAGTCTAGTGACATCACTTTCATTTCCATGCACTACAGCATGAGAATGTCTGCAGAATTTGGAGTTCAAAACACAGCTCAGGTGGTCTATCCACTGACCATCCGGTGTTGGAAGACAGATCTCTGAGACCAAACTTCCTGTCTCCAATTAGTCATTAAAAATCATGCCTGTCTTACTTTCCTACTCACCTTACCGGCCACTCATGCCAATTAAACAATATAGTTGGCCCTCCACATCCACGAGTTCCAAATCCAAGAACCCAACCAACCTCTGATCAACAATATTTGGGGAAAAAATTCCAGAAAGTTCCAAAAAGCAAAACTTGAATTTGCCACATACTGGCAACTATTTACACAGTATTTACATTATATGGTAAATAATTTAGGGACCATGCATTGTTGCTGTTCAGTCACTTAGCTGTGTCTGATTCCTTGTGACCCCATGGACTGCAGCATGCCAGGCTCCTCTGTCCCCCACTATCTCCTGGAGTTTGCTCAAATTCATGCCCATTGAGTCATTGATGCTATCTAACCATCTCATCCTCTGTCGTCCCCTACTCCTTTGGCCTTCAGTCTTTCCCAACATCAGGGTCTTTTCCAATGAGTCAGTTCTTTGCATTACATGGCGAAAGAACTGGAGCTTCAGCATCAGTCATTCCATTGAATATTCAGGTTTTTTTCCTTTAGGATGGACTGGTTTGATCTTCTTGCCGTCCAAGGGATTCTCAAGAGTCTTCTCCAACACCACAGTTCAAAAACAACAGTTCTTCAGTGCTCAGCCTTCTTTATATGACAACTAGAAAAACCATAGCTTTGTCTATACAGACCTTTGTCAGCAAAGTGATGTCTCTGCTTTTTACTGTGCTGTCTAGGTTTGTCATAGCTTTCCTTCCAAGGAGCAATGCATAGGTATATTCAAATACTACTACATTTTATATAAGAAACTTAAGCCTACATGAATTTTGGTATTCTCTGGTGTCCTGGAACCAATCCTCTCCACAGTTACCAAGGAATAACTATGATGCCAATTATAAAGTAAAGGCAAATGTTTGTTTTGTTTTTATTCTCTAATAAATGCTATATTGTTCCCTTGGGCTCAGATTTAGTCTGCATTAATTAAATGCTCCTTGGTTGTCCACAGAAGTTATCTACCAAGAAGCTGATGAGCCTTGAGTTTCAGGATTCCCTCCTTGCACAGACCCTGCTAGGTCCTGAATATAAATTTGTATTTATAATCTTGTAAGATTTAGGATCCACAAAACCAGGATCAACTCCTCATTGTTAGAAATCTTATGGCAGAAACAGCAACAAGAAAAAAAAAGCAACACTACTTATTTTTAAGAAGTAATTGCTATGAACAGAGGTTGAAAATGAGGAAGTTACAATTATTTTCAATGTACAATCAGACAATGAGAAGCTTTGCTTTGCTAAAGTCCTGGGGCTAAAGCAGAAGGATTTGAGCAAAACAACAAGCAGAACCTCCCAGGTAATTCGATCCCTTCATTCAACCCATAGATCCAGTAGACCTACAAGAAACATTGATTTTTTTAACCATTCAATCCACACTGTCTCCTCTCAACCTCCACTGATGCCTTTTGTTATAAAAACTCAGCCTTTTCCATCCTGACTTTGCAATCACTTTCAACACTGATTTCCTTACCCGCCCCCCGCTCCACCCCCCCCCCACTCCCCGTTCCATTCCAACTCCTACCTTGACACAGAAGATCTTTCTGAAACACAAATCAGGCCACTTCTCTGCTGAAAACCTCTCCCACCTTTTGCTACGTTCATGATGAAGTACGTTCCATAGTATGATGCACTTGGCCCTTTGGAATATGGCCCAGGCCACTTTCTCCTCCTTTCTCTTTGCTCATCAGCCTGTGTTGTGGGTTCAACTGTATCCTCCAAAAATATATATTGAAGCCTTAAGCCCTAGTAATTGTGAACAGACCATGCATGGCATCCACTCAGCCGTGTCCAACTCTTCGTGACCCCATGGACTGTAGCCTACCAGACTCCTCTGTACATGGAATTCGCCAGGCAAAAAAGAATACTGGAGTGGGTAGCCATTCCCTTCTCCAGAGCATCTTCCCAACTCAGGGATCAAACCTGGGTTTCCTGCATTGTAGCAGATTATTTACCGTCTGAGCCACAAGGAGGCCCTGAGTACCTGTGAATGAGATCCTACTTGGAAATAGGGTGTTTGCAGATGTAATCAAGATGAGGTCACCTTGGATGGCAGTGGACTCGAATCCAATAATTGGCATCCTTAGAAGAAGGAAAGCTAGATGCAGACACAGAGGAATAAAGTCTCGTGAAGACAAAGGTGGGGATGGAAGCAGTGTGTCCACAAGCCAAGGAACACCAAGGACTGCTGACCAACAGCAAGACTAGGAGACAGGCGGACCCTCCCTCAGAGCCTCTGTTAGGAATCAACCCTGCCAACATCTTAGTTTGGATGTCTAGCCTCTAGAAGCATGAGAGAATAATTTTCTGTTTTAATTCATGGAAGCCCTAGGAAAGTAATACATTCCTAACATACCCACACTTCTGACATCCCAGGCTGCCCATACCCCAGGGCCCTTGCACTTGCCCTTGCTCTAAGCAGAGGTCAGGGGGGTCCCTTCCCCACCTGCTTGATATGTTTCACTCCCCTTCAAAAAATCAGTTCAAACATCATGTTCTCCTGCAGGAAGCCTTCTGGTATACCCCTTACATGCAGGTTAGGGCTCCCTGACAGGCATTCCCATGCGTGTACATCACATGAACACATGCATGCATGCTATGCTCAGTCAGGTCCAAATCTTTGCAGCCCTATGGACTGTAGCCTGCCAGGCTCCTCTGTCCGTGGGATTCTCCAGGCAAGAACACTGGAGTGGGTTTCAGGAGCTGCCCTGGTTGCTCAGATGGTAAAGAATCTGCCTGCAATACAGGAGACCCAGGTTCACTCCCTGGGTCGGGAAGATCCCCTGGAGAAGGGAATGGCAACCCACTCCAGTATTCTTGCCTGGAGAATCCCTTGGACAAAGGAGCTTGGTGGGCTACAGTCCATGGGGTTGCAAAGAGGTGGACACGACTAAGCAACAAACACATGAACACAGCAAATCAAAAATATCGACAGTTTAATGGCCAAATTCCTCTTGAATGTTGTGCTGCATAAAAACAGCCAAAGTATGGGTTGCGATATATTCTTCCTTGGGACCCCAGGACTGACATTATGCCAGTGAGGGGTTAAAAGACTGGCTTCTAATGGCTCCCAAGAATCCACCTGCCAATGCAGGGGACACAAGAGACACAGGTTCAATCCCTGGGTCAGGAAGAATCCCTGGAGAAGAAAAGGCAACCCGCTGCAATATTCTTGCCTGGAAAATTCCATGGAAAGAGGGGCCTAGTGGGCTAAAACCCATGGGGTGGCAAAGAGTCAGACATGACTGAGCACACACATGCACACAATGGACTAACTCTACCGCTGCAGGAGCTGAGCTCTGCAGACCCCGCCAGAGCATGAGTTCCCTCAGGGTGGGATATTCCTCTGTTAAGCACAATATCCAGTCTATGGTATTTGCTCAACAGATGTGAACTGCACTCTAGGATGAACAAATAAATACTACTGAGGTTTGTATGAAGCACCATAGAGGAGCTGAATATGTTCTCTAGCTGGAAGGGTCATTTTTTAGGGAATTTGGGGTGAAGGGGTGAATTAGATAATCTCTTCTAGCAGCTGTGCAAATGTAGTTTTCCTCACATTGAATGACTTCTTTTGGGTCTCATGAATGTCACCATTCTTGAAACTTATTCAGAGTGTTTGAAAAAAAGAAAGAAAAGTTTTCAGTGGAGCATGATGGAAAACATAGAGGATCATTATATCAAAACTGTCCAAAGCTTCATTAAAACAATTAAATCAGGGAATTTCCTGGTGATCCAGTGGTTAGGATTCAGTGCTTTCACAGCCATGCTATGGGTTCAGTTACTGGTCTGGGAACTCCCACATGCCATGCAGTGCAGCCATAAAATAAAATAAAAATAAAATAGATAAGGACATAAATGTTGACTATTCACTGGAAGGACTGATGCTGAAGCTGAAGCTCTAATGCTCTGGCCACCTGATGTGAAGAACCGACTCATTGGAAAAGACCCTGATGCTGGGAAAGATTGATGGCAGAAGAAGAAGGGGACAACAGAGAATGAGATGGTTGGATGGCATCACCAACTCAATGGACATGAGTTTGAGCAAGCTCCAGGAGGTAGTGAAAGACAGAGGAGCTTGGCATGCTGCAGTCCATGGGGCCGCAAAGAGTCAGACACAATTTATCAACTGAACAACAACAAAGATAAAATAAAGTAATCAAACAACTGTGGCAATTCTGTTCAGTCAAAGCACTATTTGATAAACAATTATTAACAGCTTTTTTTTGCTTTGTCAAATTTCTAAACAGTTAATTTGACATGTAAAGCCATGAATGCTACATACAAAGCATTCCTAATCAGATTTAAGCTATTTGTTATTCACATCTATCCTTTAGATATTAAAATATCACAAGGTCTGAAGGCAAACGGGGCCCAAATGTATCTTTTTAGTCATTGGGTGATGTTTAATGGAGAGGGAAGTAATCCTTAGTAAACACTACTGGGGAGCTATTTAATAAAGACAGTTGAGATTCCAGGATATGTAAATCACCGGCCAGCAAAGAGAATTAGGCAAACCTTTTCATGGAACTTGACGGTCTTAATGTTGTCGAACACATTCAGTAAATGGGCTTGTATCGTGTGTGGGTCTGATGCCTGCCCCAGAATCTCCAGGAGAGCGGGGTCCGAGACGAAGAAGAACCGGGGAAAGCAAAGTCGTTTTTTCTCCAAGTATCTAAGTGGGGAGGAAAAGGTAAACTTCACAAACACACAAAACAAGCCTTTCTAGGAATATGTTAATCTGGATGGACACAGGGAAAAGACTCTGAGAGAAACTAATTTTCCCACGCAATGTTTTTGCATTGTTCTGTTTTCATTTCTTTTGTTACCAACTTTGCCAAGTGGGATTCCATATTCGATTGGGAGACTGTTTTTTTCCAGAACTGATTAAATTTCTTCATTTTTCACAAATATAATGCATATACTTGACTTAACCTGGAAATTTTTGTACTTTGTAGAGGACAGGAAAAATTACACACAGGGAGGTTTTTTTTGGTTTTGTGTTTGTTTTGTTTGCAAATGTCATGCTATGTCAGCTAAAGGCTGACAATTCCAACTCTTAGGGTTGTATCCTTTTATTTTTTTGTTAAATTTAGCTGTGCTGGATATTAGTTTCAGTACACAGGATCTTAGTTGCAACATATGGGATCTAGTTCCCCAACCAGGGATCAAACCCAGGCCCCCTGCATTGGGAGCTCAAGAGTCTTAACCACTGGACCACCAAGGAAGTCACAGGACTGTATCTTAAAAAAATCCAATGAATCAGTCACTGAAGCAGAAGCAAAATCCAGCTACATGGAAGGAAGGGTTTTGACTCTGTTCTCTGCCTCCAGGAGCTACAAAAACCCAGTGAATATTTTTCGTTCTATTCATCACCCTACTTTTGCTGCACTTTTGTTTCTATATTTAACATATTTCTACTTCAGTGATTTTATCATGATTAACCAAAGAGTGAGAAAATTACTTATTACTCTTGGAATTCATCCAGCCTCCACATGCATCACTGCAGATGTGTCTGCATATATTGACAGGTATTAGATTGGGCTCTTGTTTTTGTATAATCCTGATTGCTTGTGTATACTACACAGTTCATCCTGTTCTTCAGTCAGTTAGTCAGTTTAGTCATTCAGTCGTGTCCAAATCTGTGATCCCATGGACCTCAGCACACCAGGCTTCCCTGTCCTTCACCCACTTCCGGAGCTTGCTCAAACTCATCTCCAGGGAGTTGGTGATGCCATCCAACCATCTCATCCTCTGTCATCCACTTCTCCTCCTGCCTTCAATCTTTACCAGCATCACAGTCTTTTCCAAAGAGTCAGTACTTTGCATCAGGTGGCCAGAGTATTGGAGCTTCAGCATCAGTCCGTCCAATGAATATTCAGGACTGATTTCCTTTAGGATTGACTGGTTGGATATCTTTGCAGTCCAAGGGACTCTAGAGAATCTTCTCCAACACCACAGTTCAAAAGCATCAATTCTTTGGTGCTCAGTTTTCTTTATGGTCCAACTCTCACATCCAGACATGACTATTGGAAAAACCATAGCTTTGACTAGATGGACATTTGTTGGCAAAGTAATGTCTCTGCTTTTTAAAATGCTGTCTAGGTTGGTCATATCTTTTCTTCCAAAGAGAAAGCATCTTTTAATTTCATGGCTGCAGTCACCATCCATCCTCTCAGTTCTCTATCTTGTACTTAGTTGAGTTTAATGAAATAATTTGCTTCTTCAGATCTTTATCCAAGAAAGATATTAAAAAAACAGGTATATTCATTTTAAAAACAATGAAAATATTTTTCATTATTTTTCATTATATGTAGGAAAATATCTGCAAGATCTTGTCCCAGTGATGGAAGAAGCTGTTAATCTTATAATTTCAACATCAGAGAAAATCAATTAATAGTAATTCATTGGAGAGTGGATAAAGCTCCAAAAGCTCAGTTTTATCTATGCCACAGTGTTGGTCATGAACAAAGTCTAAGCAAAAGGAAACCAATTGGCTAATTCCATCTAGTTTCTCTGATCCCTTTCATCTATAGGATGCTAATAGCCTTCACAAAGCCAGTGAACTTACCCAGTAAGGGATTTCTGGCAGATTTCCAACTGGTCCAGCAAGTGTGGTAACAGCTGCCCCAAGGTCTCATCTCCAACACAGCACTGAACCACACTGGGCATCTCATGTGCCCGAGTCATGATCTTCACCCAAGATTTATCGATATTGGAAAAGCGCTTGGCTTCCTACAAGAACAAGGTAACAAGGCACACTCAGACACATCTGTGACCTCAAGGATAGAGTGTTTCACATACCTCCCTCTAAGGCTGGACTTCTGACCAGTCTGGATATCTGCATACACCTGAAATGTCATATGTGCTCTATTTCAATTCTTCCTGGGCCTTTTGCACCATAGCACCCCTTCAAGTATGGATATGAGAGCTGGACCATAATGAAAGTTGAGCACTGAAGAATTGATGCTTTTGAACTGTGGTGTTGGAGAAGACTCTCAAGAGTCCCTTGGACTGCAAGGAGATCCAACCAGTCAATCCTAAAGGAAATCAGTCCTGAATATTCATTGGAAGGACTGATGCTGAAGCTTAAGCTCCAATACTTTGGCCATCTGATGTGAAAAACTGACTCCTTGGAAAAGACCCAGATGCTGGGAAAGATTGAAGGCTGGAGAAGGGGACGACAGAGGATAAGTTGGTTGCATGGCATCACAGACTCAATGGACATGATTTTGAGTAAGCTCCGGGAGTTGGTGATGGACAGGGAAGCCTGGTGTGCTGCAGCCCATGGGGTCGCAAAGAGTCAGACATGACTGAGCAACTGAACTAAACTGAACTGATCCCTTCTTAAATAAGAATCTTCAGCTCAAACCTGGGACTGACATTATGTTAACTGAAAACAGAAAGTAGATATAAAAATAATAACACAAGATAAGATAATCTGGGAGAAAAGGACCTTCCCAATTGTTTTCAATTATCTCCAAATTAAGTGAATCTTATGCTTTTCAAGCTTTCTAAACTGAGCATTGAATCATTTGTGTATTTAGAAAAATGGACATTTTAAAATTTTATAATTAAAATTAATTATAATATAACCTTAATATTTTGAAATATTTTTGAATAGACTTTTTTTGGGAAAAATGGAAAATGTAGAGTTTATTTTGAGAGAGTAGGAATACTTTTTATTTCTTAAAATTTTCTGAATTTTACCAATGAGCACATATATCAAATATGAGACCAAGAAACTCCACCTAGCTCCTCCAACATTATATGTGAAAGTTTCCATTATTAAGTCCAATTTGAGACTCTTCTTCACCAATCAAGAAGAAAAACATGCCCAAATATAAGTGCAATAATAAATACTTAAAATTTTAATGAATGGATATATTTCATTGGTAGCCACACACACACACACATCTGCTAATAGATCTGTCCTCTATCATTAAACTGAAAATTAACCAAAGACAAAGCTAAGGAAACTGAAGTGAACACTCAACATTATCATGCTTCTAAAACTTATTGTTAAAATGTTATGATTTTGCAAACAATTTAAGGTAATTGGATAAGACTCCTTGAAATCTGGTAAAAAAGAAAAAATTTTAATCTCAAAATATACTCCATACGTACCTAGTGATATGATTATAATTTGTTGAGAAAAACACTCAACATCTTGATAAAAGGCCTGTATTGTTTGGGAGTTTTTCCTTGCAGATTCCCGCCCCTCAATTTTACACTACAGATATAATTGGGTATATTTTATAGTGTGAGTTATTTTAAGCTGTCAGTAATAGAACAAATTATCCTACCATTGTCAAGATAACAACTCTGTAATTCCACAGTGTTCTAATTTCCACCTTCAAATTATCTGAAGTATACCAATTATGCAGGCATTCATTCTTTGATTTTTAACCCTCCATTTCCTATAAAACTTCACAATTTTAAAGCACTCTTACTCTTATTTCCATGCCCCTCTCTTCCACAATTTCTCTCTCTCTCTCAAGAATAGTTTGACAACAACAACAAAAAGATTGGAGAAGGGGTGGTTCAATAGAGATAGAAATATTTTTGCATTTTTAAAGGGATAATGAGCTATTAGTTCTCGAAGTTAAAAACCTAATGAAATCACAGAGAAATTTCTAAGACCTTGGGAAGTTGCTTGGCAATGTCTCCTCCAACAAAGACGGCTTCTAGGTAGATCCACAAGTTTTGCACCATCATCCAGTTCTCAATTATGTCTGCTGAGTTGGAAAGGTGTTGTACCCACTTTTGAATCTGGGCTTTGAACGGCATATTGTACCTAAGATAAGAAACACATTAAGAATTTGGGGATTTGGGGTATTTCATGTTTGTAGTTTTCAAACTAAGGAGGTTTTTAAAAATCCTGATTTTCACGTATTTCATTACAACTTTGATTATGTGGCTGCTTTTAAAATGATGTTACCATATTTGTGTAGGATATAAGATTAATATAAGTAGAAATCTATTACATTTAAATTATTAATGACATCATTCACAATGCTCCTACTCTTATTTTTTCTGTACTTGATAAAATATTCTCAGAGAAATGTTAACATGTCTCACTGTGATTAAATGTTAATCTTTTCCCTTATATTTCTTCTGACTTTTGCTTTATGTATCTTTGTTTCTTTGTTGTTAGGTGTCTAATGGTTTATTCTGTCTATCTTCTTAGTGAATTGTACCTTTTATCATTAAAGATATTCATCTTTGTTTCATTTAAAAATAAATAAACTTAAAATAATTTTTAAAAATAAAGCTATGGTTTTCATATGAAAAATATTAAAAATAAATAAATAAAACGATGCTACTGAATGCTTAATTCATCACTCCATGCTGGGCATTGTTAAACTGACTTTTCCCCCTTTTGATTCAGAGCATAGAGAGGTGCCCTGCAATAGGAAATGGCAGCCCACTCCAGTATTCCTGCCTGGAGAACCCCATGGACAGAGGAGCCTGGTGGGCTACAGTCCAAGGAGTTGCAAAGAGTTGGGCATGACTGAGCACACACACACATAGAAGTGGGAGACGTGCCATGTGAGGAGCGGATCAGACGTTAGACTGGACTCCACTCATTCCAGCCTTTGTTGCTGCAGTCAAGGGAATAGCTTTCTCTCTGCTGACCTTCGGTGCCTCTTCCATGGAGTCTCTGGTTTTTCATGCAATGTGGAACCATTACAGAATCATTGGAAGGGACTAACAACTCATTCAACTTTCAAGCATGATACTGTCTGGACTCTCTTTAGCCTGCCCTCTTCTGGGCCTCTTTCCAACTTCCCATCCACTCCTGTCCACCTCACTCATGTCTGCGTGTACACATGTTTGAGGGTTTCTTCATGTCCACACATGACAGCCACTTCTCTGCTTCTCTCATAGTTAATCTATCTTCCCATTTTCCTCTTGAGGCAGAAAATGATGGTGGTCTTCCAAAGTCTTTGATCTTTTTCTCCTTCTTCTTTAGATATACAACCCCATTTCTACCTACACTCACAGGTGCCCGGTTAAAATACTGAATTTCCCAGCCTCCTTTGCAGCAATGTACAGTTGGGAGATTCAGTTCCACATCAATACTTCTCAACCCGTGCTGCATATTCTAATTATCTGATAAAGATGAAAAACTACCAATGTCTGCCTAGATCCCACCCCCAGGAACTCTGATTCAATCAGTTTGGGATGCAACACAAGCACTGAGGTTTTGTTTTTTTTTAAGTTCCCTAGAGGATAAGACGGTTGGATGATATCACCTACTCGATGGACATGAGTTTGAGCAACTCCGGGAGATGGTGAAGGACAGGGAAGCTTGGCATGCTGCACTCCATGGGGTCGCAAAGAGTCAGATGTGACTGAGCGACTGAGCAACAATAACAAAGCTATGGCTAGTGTGTAGCCAAATCTGGAAACCACTTTTCCAGATGAGAAGTGAGCAGCAGCACTGGATGTAAAGAATAGATGGAGGAGAAGGGCTACACCTGGAAAACAGAGTGAGTCGGACAATGCTTGGGTCCCCAGTGAGGTGGCAGAGCCCACACTCCCACCTGAGCCCTTGACCTTGGGACTCTGTACGTGAGAAAGATACAAACTTCAGTCTTGTTTAAGCAATGTTGCATATGGCACTTCTGTTATTTGCAGACAATCTTAATCCTAAATGATTGTACTTCCTTTCATTGCTTTTCCTCTTCTCTTTCTTCTCTGTTTATTGGTCTCTCTAGTCCAACATTAAATGGACTTGAAGTCATCTCAACTATTAGTCATATTAGTGAATAAAATTTTCATTTCCATATTCTTATGTGCTAAACAGATTGCTTTAATATTCTACACATCTTTCTGGGGTTTTTATTCATGTTTTTCACAAGAATATAGGTCCAGAGCAACAGAGATATTTGTTCCACTCACTGTTCTATCCAATGCACCCAGAAGACTATATGGCACGTGCTGGTGATGATGATTTAGTCCCTAAGTCGTATCTAGCTCTTTTGCCACCCCAGGGACTGCGGCCTGTGAGGCTCCTCTGTCCATGGGATTTCCCAGGCAAGAATACTGGAGTGGGTTGCCATTTCATTCTTCAGGGAATCTTTCCCAACCCAGGGATCAAACTCGAGTCTCTTGCATTGCCTGTGGATTCTTTACCACTGAGCCACCAGGGAAGCCCATGGCACAGGGAAGGTGTTCCCTAAATTTCTGTTGAACACGTGTTCCTCACACAACTCTGTCTGTGGGTTCAGTGCTATTGGTAAGAAAAGGTTACCCATTCCTAACACTATGTTTACTTAAGGTATATGTGTACTTTTTCTACTTCCATAGGGTATGTTATCTTCCATCGGTCCTTAATTCTGGTTGGGTGTAAACAGTAACCGAATTCATTTTTAAAAAATCACCAAATTCTAATTAATCCATTGGCCAAAAAGTCCATTAAGGTTTTTCCATATTGGCCAACCCAACAGTGCAGACTCAAGGCTACCAATGGTCTAAATCGCTTAAGACTTAATTTTATACTCTCTATTACTCACTTCAAACACTTACACAATCACCCTATATTTGAGAAAATCCTGATGAACAAAAAAATTATTTCAAACAGAGCAAGAGGCAGCACTGAACCAAAGAAATCTAAGTTTCTGAGTCTCTGGGTCACATGTCCAAAGTATGGCAGCTTTCTCTACTGCTGTTGTCTAACAGAAATGTTAGGTTGGTATCGGTCTGTGCTGTTTTAATTCTCTTTATGAATTACATTCATTCTCCATCTTAATCTGTCACCTCATTAAAGCATGTACACAACTAAGGGTTTCTAGTCCATAGATGTTGACGAAAAGGTTTCTGAAGTAAAATAATTATTCTAAAATTCAGAATAATTTTCCCTCTGGAATCTAGAGCCTGTCGAGCTGTCAGCTGTGCAGTGAGGCTTGTCAGCAGCAAAGCTGAAATACTCTGCAAAATCCAAGTGGCTAATTACATGTTGTGTTATTTTGCCCAATTGAGAGTCTCCAACACATCCCCCAAAGAGAGGATAATGAAATAAAAACAGTATTATCCATGCTGTGTCAAGGGCTAAAATTAAAACAAGTACTTCTGATGTTGAATAAATTTAATGGGGGGTACTGTTGTGTTTCTTAATTAATCTCCCTTGAAGTGTTTGGTTTTACAGTTCTCAAATCTCAGGGGAAAGACTGTCCTACCTGTTGCTCAGGAGGGAACCCAGTAACATCAAGCTGTCTTCCATGTTGGCGATGATTTCTGATGTACTGTCTCCTCTCAGGAGGAGCTCTCCGCGGGTTTTAAAGCTGCCAAATGTGAATGTTTTGTTGTCCCATTCATTAATCACTTGCTTCAGCTTTTGTTCAATGTCCCTCTCTTTCACGGCACTGATACAGATGTCCTATTTAAAATGAAAGCTCTCATTTAACCACAAGAAAGTCACACATCATTCTTGAATAGTCAGTTCAGCAGAGGTCCTGTCTTCACTCCTTCTTTTATATGCATCTATGCGAAGAGTTGACTTATTGGAAAAGACCCTGATGCTGGGAGGGATTGGGGGCAGGAGGGGAAGGGGATGACAGAGGATGAGATGGCTTGATGGCATCACCGACTCAATGGACATGAGTTTGAGTAAACTCCGGGAGTTGGTGATGGGCAGAGAGGCCTGGTGTGCTGTGATTCATGGGGTCGCAAAGAGTCGGACATGACTGAGTGACTGAAATGAACTAAACTGAACTGATAAATACTATATATTTCCAGATCTAGACTATAGTATGTCCTCTCCCACGTGATGTAGCAGTTCGGATGCCTGATTTTCCCCTAGGTGGGCCAGGTTCGATTCCCAGTGTGGAAAGGAAGATCTCTGGGGGCTCCCGGTGGCCCTAGTGGTTAAGAATCTGCTTACCAATGTAGGAGACATAAGAGATGGGGGTTCAATTCCTGGGTAGGAAAGATGCTCTGGAGGAGGAAACAGTATCCCACTCCAGCATTCTTGCCAGGAAAATCCCAAGGACAGAGGAGCCTGGTGGGCAACAGTCCATGGGGTTGCAAAGAGTCGGACATGACTGGCATCTGAGCACACAGCACAGACCATAGTATAAGAAACGGTGTGTGTGTGTCTCTAGGGCCTTCCCTGATGGCCCAGACAGTCAAGAATCAGCCTGCAATTTAGGAGACCTGGGTTCAATCCCTGGGCTGGGAAGATCCCCTGGAGGAGGGCATGGCAACCCCCTCCAGTATTCTTGCCTGGAGAATCCCATGGACAGAGGAGCCTGGTGGGCTACAGTCCATGAGGTCACAAAGAGTCGGACACAACTGAGCAACTAACCACAGCACATAACATAGTGTCTACAGATACATATATAGATATAGATTTACCCTAATTTGTAAAATTTTCCACCCAACTATTCCAGAAAGAAAGATGACAGAAAAGATGTGCAGAAGTGAAATACTATTCAGCTGTAAGAAAGCAGGAAATCCTGCCATTTGGGACAACATGGATGGAGCTTGAGGGCATTGGGTTAAGTGAGACAAGTCAGACAGAAAATCAAATCCTGTAGGATAGCCCTTATACATGGAATCTTAAAAAAAAATAAAAACTGAAAGAAAAGAAAGTGAAATGGTAGTTACCAGGGCTAGAGGTATGGAAATGGCTAAGATGTTCTATCTATTTGCAAATAATAGATTAATCAGTCCTAGAGATCTAATCCACAGTTCAGTGATTACAGACAACAAAACTGTATTCTAAACATCAAATTTCCTAAAAGACTAGATCTAAATTGTTCCCACCAGTAGAAGAAATGATAATTGAGGTGTTAGCTAACACAGTGAAGATTATAATGCAATATAAATGTATCAAATCATTATGCTGAACACCTTAAACTTACACAATGTTAAATGTAAGTGATATCTCAATTAAAATTGGGATTAAAAAGAAATGCAATAACATTTTAATTTTACAGCTTTAATCAAAGATTCAAAATTTAACATGTCTCTCCTGAAACTACCACAACATTGTTAATTGACTATATCTCAATACAAAATAAAAATTTTAAAGTTTGGGGGAAAAAATTTAATGTGTCTCTGATTTAGCTCTAAAGTCGAATCAATGCAGTACAAAATGAAGGAATGAACAGAAACCTGCCATCTTCCTAGTTCTTGGATCCCTTTCCCCGTCTTCTCTGCAGCCTTATCTTCTCCTGGACCATTAGTCAAACTCACCCTTGCTGACTTCCCACCTCACACTGCACTCCCTGTCTGGATGAGTTCTTCCACCACCACGCAGCCAGCAATCTTCTATATCTCCAGGAAAATCCCACATTCATTTGCCTACTGGGCTCCTCTGCTTGGATGCATCAAGGGAACCCAAAACACAATCTGTGAATATCAAACTCATGCCCACATCAAGCTCATGGTCTTTGCACCTTATCATTCTATCTGATTTCCTTTCAGTTTTCCCCGTCTCAGTCATAAGCACCATCATTCACCTAGATCTCTCACCAAGAAATCTAGGGTTCATTCTTAGCCCCTCCTGTTTCCCTACCATGTTCCCTCCATCATCAAATTCTGCTCAGTTTTACCTCCTAATGACCTCTTCAATCTTTTCTCCTCTACTCCAGCTTCACTCCCTGCCCCCTCAGCTGATGCATCATCTCTTGCTTGGGATATTCATATAAGCTCCCGATAAGTTTTCCTAGGATTGTCCCTTGGCATCTTTCAATCCTTTCTCCTGACAGCTACCAGAGTGATCTTTACAAAATGCAAATTTAACCACACCATCCCCTAATAAAAATATATCTCCCAGAGGGCTCACGATTACTCCCAAGATTGAAATCGATGGCATGTTCTAGCCCCCCTCCACCTCCCCATCTTCAGCTATCTCCTCTGTCCCCCACCTTCACACCTCAGCCACCCTGGCCTTTCAGTCCCCTATACCTACACCTCAGCCCCTTCACACCTGCTGTTCCACCTGCCCCACACTGCCTTCTTTGCACTTTCCAAGCCCCTCACCCCCTCACTACACAAGCACACCCCCTTCACCCAGAAGTCATGCCCATGCACCCCAGCCTTGTTGATTTTCATCCCCCTCCCTCCACCCCCATATATGTCCACCCCATTATTAGAGGCTCTCATAGAGCAGCACACTTCCACTTCATTTACTGAAGCTTGTACCTACACCTTCATTTGTACGATTATTTAATGATACAAATGTTTAATGGTCTACGAAGGCAGGAATGCATCCTTCTGTCCCCAGCACTTAAAACAGAATGTATTACATAAATATTTGCTGAAGAAGTAACAGCTGATTCACAGGAAAAGAGTTTTGATTGTCCTCACCTGATTTCCTTCTCCAACAGTCCATAAGGTAGGAAAATTATGAAATAAATCCCCTGGGACCTTGATCTCCCATGACATCGTATCCTCTATCATCATACCTCTATTTCCTCCTTGTATTTCAGAAGAGGGGCTTCCATGATATTTCTTAACTTGAAAGTTTCATTCCCCACATCCAGACGGTGCCCAGTGACAGTCGTTATCCTTTCCCAGTGCCGTTCCATCATGGCCTTACTGGCCATGTGCTCCAGCAGTGGGCAGCACTCACTAAAGTCATCAATGGTCTTCTTCAGATCCAAAAAAGCCTGCCAGTCCTTCAAGGCTCGGGGCAGCTTCCTACACCTGCAAAGAAAAGCCAACATGAAAGGCCAGTTGAATATAAGCCTGGATGTCTCTAGTCCAAGACTGTCTGCTAGCATTTCTATCAAAAACAGTCACCCAGAACAGCCACCACATTGTTAAATCTCATGACTCAGAGGAGAGCTGTAGGATTTACATTACAGAAAACTGCTCCTCCCAATCAGGGCTAATATTTTCAATTCCTTCATAAAAATTAGGTAAGAGGCATTATTTTAAAGAAGGTGCTTCTCAATTCAATTCAATTCTCCAGACACATATTGAGACCCTACAAAGTACAAAGCACAGCAGAACGCACCAGCTTATCAACTGAAAATTACAACCAATAACCCTCCATTTTCTTTAGGTACAGTACTTAAAGGATGTAGAAAAATCAAAGGGCTCTTGCTTTTATTCCAAATACATCATCTAACATAAACTTCAAATGCTTGGTAAGTGTAATATAAATAGCGATCAGCTCTAAGCTGCAGAAAAGCCCCTGGAAAGATTCATCTGGGTTTAAAGGATGCACTTGTCTCACCAGCTACTCACAGGGGTAATTAATAAGTAGTGTTTGACAATGGTGATGTCAACAGACAATAAAATGAAGCACAATGTGCTCTTGAAACATCTAGGTGAAAAGAGAACCCAACAACCTATCAAAGAAGAAAGCATTTACGGTTCAATAGCTCTGGGCATGCTAAACATTAATATCTCACCTGTTCTGGAACTCTAAAAGTTCACTGTTGATTTTTTCAATATTTACTTCTGACCACAGGATATCGTGATAGCTATTTACAGTGTCTATGACACTGTTGTACAGAGTGTATATTTTCTGAAGAAGATTTAGTTGCTTCTTGATTTCGAGAAGCTTAGGATACTGCGTGACCGGCAGACCAAAAAGCTCCTCTCCCCCAGTATAGGTGATGTATTTCCGATAGATATTATCAAATTGATTCTAATAAAGATACAAGTGAAAATTCATCAAAGATGGTTTACACATGAATAAACATGCAAATTTAAAAAAGACTGACCAATAAGCAAACATGCATGATCTCTGATTCCATGTAAATAAGAATACTGAGGAGTACCATTAATTACATGGGAACCAATTCTAATTATAACCATACCAAATTACAGTTTTTAAAAGGTAAGTAAGTATATACTGTATTCCACAATGAGCTTCTTTATATTAAGGTGGTTGGAGGGTGGGGGAGTATATGTTTAAAACACATTGAGCTCTTTCAGCCACCTTGGACCCTGTGGAGGCCTGCTGGGAACAGGACCTCTAAAACAACAAACATGTCTGGCAGGCTGTGGGGCAACACCATTTTTGCTGGCTGTAAGCAGGGTCTACAGAACCAGAGGGAGTACACAGCTCTCCTGAAAATTGAAGGCGCATGTGCTCGAGATGAAACTGAATTCTGTCAAGGCAAGGGATGTGCTTATGTGCACAAAGCAAGGAACAACACAGTAACTCCTGGTGGAAAACCTAACAAGACCAGGTAATCTGCGGAAAGATAACCTGAAAGTGGCTCAGTCATGTCCGAGTCTTTGCAACCCCACAGACTATGCAGTCCATGGGATTCCAGGCCAGAATAGAGCAGGTAGCCTTTCCCTTCTCCAGGGTATCTTCCCAACCCAGGGGTCAAACCCAGGTCTCCCGCATTGCAGGTGAATTCTTTACCAGCTGAGCCACAAGGGAAGCCCAAGAATACTGGAGTGGGTAGCCTATCCCTTCTCCAGTGGATCTTCCCGACCCAGGAATCGAACTGGGGTCTCCTGCATTGCAGGCAGATTCTTCAACAACTGAGCTACCAGGGAAACCCAACCATAACTTGCGCTTGTGGAAACAGAGGTATGGTTTGTGCCAGATTATGAAGCAGCCTTCCTGCTAAGGCCATTGGACACAGAATCCACGTGATGCTGTATTTGAGGATTTAGACTTGCCGAAAAGTAAGTAAACAAAACTGTGGAAATAAAACACATTGAGGTTTTGGTTGTATAGGAGGTCAAAGAAACTAAAAAGATTACCTGAAACATGATAAGTCTATCACTGGCTTCCTGGGGTTTCAGGCCACTAGCCATTGGACCATTCTGAAACAAACGGTTGAGAAAGACAAAATAAAATGAAGTATTTGCATACAAATTTCATAAGCTCAATGTATTTGAATATCAAATTTTGTTTTCATGCATGTCACATATAGGATAGGAAATGTTGCTTTTTATTTGTAAAAAAAGAAAAGCGGGGGGGGGGGGGGGGGGGGGCGGGGACTCAGGAAAGTGACTCATTTGGAAATATTTTCAAGGCCAAAAAAGCCAAGTTAATGTCAGAACTTTCATATGTCAAGAAATTTTGAAAATTAAAAATATGTGCTATTCATCTACTAGGCAACACAGACAAAGAAGGGTCAATAATTGTAAGAAGCACAGTGTCTGGTTTGAACAAAAGCACTAATACCACACAACCTACAGAGTTCACCACTCTAATACCTATTTCTAAAGTGACTTGTAATATTAACATTCTAATCAGGTTTTCCTACATTAGACCACCTTAAAAAATCTGTATGTCTGTGCTTCCTCAACCATGAAGTTGATACTTGAATCCAGTCTCCTAACTTCATTCATTTTGGTGTGTAACTGATTAATAGATAAATATTTTACCCTATACTTTACACATTTCCCCTCTGCAGCACATTATAATTGGTTGGAAATGGGTCTCCTTAAACAACTCATATACATACAGTTAAAATATGGACTCAATCTGTTTTGTCCACTTTTGTATCTTAAGCACCAGGGGCAACTCTGCAATATTTGCAGAATGTGAATGCTATGAGAGGGATGATCACAATAACTATAATTGAGTGATATTTGTCTACACAAATTTAGAAAGATACCAAACACTTCAGTAAGAGACCAATGATACAAACAGCACTTTTTACTTTCCATTTACAGTTGAAATTATCCTGGATGAAATCAAAGGGGAAAGGATTGTGAAAGGGAAATACCTTTGGTCTCATAATAATAAAATTTCCATTTCTGGGGGGATTTCATTGAATTTGACATGTGAGCTTTAAACAACATTTGGTATGCTGTATTCACTCTTCCCCAAAAATACAGAGTCATACCACATCATAGTCCTGATAGAACTGGTGACACTCTTGGAGGAAAACCTCCACAGTACCAATAAGCTCTTTCCTGAAACCAGGTTGTAGTGAGACTAGTTCATTCTGAACTTCGCTGGCACGTGCCAGAAGCTTCTCCCAAGAGTAACGCAGGGTATCCACTTTGTCCATCTCCTCCTTTGCTATCAAAAGCCCATATTTGTTAAGTAGGGTATAGGATTCCTACAAAAAGAAGAACAATTCAATTTCTGCCAGTCAGATGCATAAATCTACACACAGTCATC
Source organism: Cervus canadensis (assembly GCF_019320065.1). Lineage (NCBI taxonomy): Eukaryota > Metazoa > Chordata > Mammalia > Artiodactyla > Cervidae > Cervus > Cervus canadensis. The sequence continues at coordinate 55,953,506 of NC_057401.1, forward strand.
TTTTTAGGGCATCAGAATGAAAAAAAATCAGCAAGACAGAGCAACTGTCCAGAGTTCTAGTTTCTCTACTTGCAAACCTGGAAAAGCTTAAGCAAGCAACGGAGCCACTGAACTTCAGCTCCCTCATCTGTAAAACAGGAAAATTTCCTGGATGCATCACAGGATTTTCATGAATATGGAAAAGATATCATTTTAAATGCATTTTGAAAACTATAAATCATTATACAAACAAATGGTACTTTTACTTAGGCCCCTAAATTATATTTGAAGACTATAAAATTAGGTAGATGAAAAATGTAGAACAATTTAACTGCTAATTTTAGAATAACAAAATGAATCAGTTTTAACTCTATCCTATTTCACTTTGTTGGTAAAAGGTTCCAACAGTAAGACATAGGAGGGCATTCTTGAATCACACCCTGAGCCAAGTCATTGCCTTAAGGATGAAAAATCCTGGACTATTCTTTTGTCTAGAAGATTAAAATGAGGCAAAGTTTGGTTTTCATGTGAAAAAAAATTTCCTAAATATCCCTGGCCTCTTCTCCCGCCATTACTCTTCCTCTTAGACATAGAATAAACACCTGATTGTTGACTTGAGGAAAAGATTATTGATTTGGGCATGTATAGCACAGGGTCTCTCTCCCTCCCTCTTTCTCCTTCAAGGCATGCCTCCAGTCTACACTTCAGTACCAATCAAATGAAACAAAGTAACACAGATTGGCAGCTTTCCAGTGTTGTCTTTGACGGATGAGAAAGTACAATTCTGGGACTTCATTCCACAAGCCCATTGCAAGTGTGCATAGGATGGGAAAATGGGGGAGGTGAGACACAGTAGGAATATAGGAGGCAAACACCAAACCAGATCTTCCAAATAACTTCTATCAGTACTAAAGATTGTATCTTGATCTTGACTACTTGACAAGGGTTTGTCTTAACTCTCAGGTCAGGGGTAAGAGTTGGCAATTGCTGGATCCCTTCTCCAAACTCCCCTGGCCCTATACCACATGGGGGGTCTTTGCCTTGGCGTTTCAGTTCCCATGAATGGCACAGTGGAAATGTTATTTTCCTGACCCAATACAACAAAGGCACAAACCTGAAGTCATCTCTGCCATTTTCACTGTAAATTGAAATTTTCCAAAATTCAAAGTGCAGAAAATATGATACAAAGCTATGATCCTGACTATCAGAGTTTAAGTCCAGACATTTAAGTTACAGTATGATGAAAAGAGGCTTCCCTTGTGGCTCAGATGGTGAAGAGTCCACCTGCAATGCAGGAGACCCGGGCTCCATCCCTGGGTTGGGAAGACACCCTGGAGGAGGGTATGGCAACTCATTCTAGTATTCTTGCCTGGAGAATTCCATGGACAGAACAGCCTGGTGGGCTACAGTCCATGAAGTCACAAAGACTTGGGCATGACTGAACAACTAAGACACATGATGAAAAGACGATGTTTTATATCTGAAATTGTTTCAATGCTAGTTATAGTAGTCTCACATAGAGGAATATAGCAATCCATTCCTAATCAAGAATTTTCATCTAGAAAAGATACGATAAAAACAAAAGTAATGCACATTAATAAAACTGCATGACTTCTTTGACCCTCAGTTTCCATGTGTGTGTGTAGGGGGTTGTAGCAAGGATGAAACAAGTTAATAAGGAGTAAACTCATGAATGGGCACCATCAGTGCCCCATCCAGGTCCTGTTTACCAGCTGACATTTGCATCCCAGCTCTTGGGCATGTTGGCTGTAGGAATTAAGCTGCCTTCTTCCCTTGAAAATTGTCCTCAGCTGACAGGACAGGAGCCTCCTCATGGGGAAATTATGGTCAAGGACCAACTCTCTGGGGGAATAAAGACAGTCCCCCTTGCCTCAAGGTGGGGTCAACTGAGTGGTATACTTCATGCTCCAGAACTGCCTCTGGGGTCAGGCTGACGTTAGTCTACAGCTAAGATCACACCCCGGGCTGGCTTCCTCCCACACCCAACCTGGTCCTCCCTTGTTTCTTTCACTCTGCTTCTCTCATAAGCACTCGTCAATAAATTACTCATGCAGAAACCCTCATCTCAGGCTCTTCTCTTAGGGACCTCAGATGCCACACAAAGGACAAGATCTGACCCCTCAGGGGCACCCTATAAGGTCAGGTATCAACATTACTGAATCATCATTCATGGGTTTAGCATCCATCTGTAACTCCAGTCCAGACCTTGTCAATACTTCCTCTAATAGCGATCAACATCTGGAGATATTCCTACTGACACATAAACAAGTGATTATCAGTTACCTCAACGGGTCCCACTTGAAAGTCAATGGGGATTTGCTGCTCCCTAATTTCCTTCAGTGCTGCCATGGCAATTCGAATATCATCTAGGTCTTTAATGGGGCGATTCAGTTTCTTATTGAAGTCTTCAACAAGTGTAAATATGTTTTCCATTTCACTTCTGTATTTTTGGTTACAGTGACGGCTGATGACAACCATCCAGGCCTTCGTCTCAGCAGTCAAGGTGAACTTCAGGTCAGCTATAAAACCCAAGTGTCCATGTTCAGTTTGAAAACCTTGAACCAGTATGAGGAGAACCAATGCAACTGTTCACCAATAGTAAATATTTTGCAGCCAAGAGCCCTTTAAACACATGAAAAATCAAACTTGAAAAAAAAGTTAGTCTTTCCTAATTATTATATGGGCTTCCCTGGCTGTTCAGTCCTAAAGAATCCACCTGCTAATGCAGGAGATGCAGGTTCAAACCCTTAGTCGGGATGATCCCCTGGAGAAGGAAATGGCAACCCACTCAGGAATTCTTGCCTGGGAAACCCATGGACTGAGGAGCCTGGTAGGCTACAATCCATGGGGTCAAAAAAGAGTCGAACACGCAACTTAGCAACTAAACTACAACAACAAATTATTGCATATTCATTGTATAAAGCCTGTTTTGCAATAATTGAAAACACATTCCAAAATGCCCCAAAAAAAAGTACCTAAGAAAACTGCTGGAGATAAGCCTCCGATGCTTGATATTGTTATTTATTAAAAACAGTACATTTTAATTCCAAATATGAGAGACTCCTCCCTTCTCTTAATTAGCCTTTATTTTCAAGGTTTACCACCAAAATGTCCCAAAACAGTTCAGAATAAATAATTATGCAGAAGAGAATTAAAAACAAATCTACAAATTGGTCTTGAAGCTTGAGGCCCATAAAAGGAAAGTCAATCTTTAAGAAAGCTAGAACTCTCTGGAATGCTAATCTAGGTAAAGAGACAGAACAATACTGCTGAATTTTCATGACTGACTGAAAAAAAATGAACCAACCTGTATACAGGGCGATGGCACCCACACAGATGTACTCAGGCTCAGCATTAATTTCTTGCTCTAATTTTTGGAAGTAGAGAATCTGGGATTCAAATTCAGAAAGTGAGGGGTTTTTTATAATAAACGTCATAATAGTTTCTTCTTTCTCCTTTTGCCAAATGTGATCATAGCGTTTGAAGCAGTCCATGGATGTAATAACTTCCTAGAATATAAATGACAGATTTGTGTAGAAAAGGAAGAATCAAGAACGACATCACAATATAAATGGATATTTGCCAATTGCTAGGGGTTCCCATCAATTCATTAAAATGCTTAATTAGTGAACCGTCTGACTAGTTCACATGTGCCATAGAACTGGACCCAGATACAACAGTGAACACAGTAATCCGGGACTGGTAACACTAGAACTATCATCCTAGCCAAAAAGGGAGGGAAACAGTTTTTGGGAGGGTGGGGCGGCAAGTTGAGTCCATGAAATCTGTTGTGGACAGGGCCCAGTTGATTGGGGCTGGACCTCAGGTCAAAAACCATAGCTCAAAATCATACCACAGAGAGGGTGATGCTACAAGGGAAAAAAAAAATACTCTGAGGTCACTTTCTTCCACTGCTCAGAGCTCCTCCAAGACTCTCATGGGTGAAATCCACTGGAAATCTCAGATGAAACCCATTGATTTGTTCCCTAAGGTCAGAGCATGGGTATTAGATATAGAGAGACAAACAAATACATTCAGCATCCAACTCCATTGAAATATTACATAGAATCACACAAATTACATAAATATATTGGATAAGGATTGATATCCATACAGTATTAAGTATTTCTGTATGTTTCTACATCTTCACACCTTTCCTTTCTAAATTCCTTGTTAAGTTTTAGAGAAATCTTCATAAAGATTCTACAAACTTCCCATCATGTATGCTCCTAGGTATTCTTCAGTTCAGTTCAGTTCAGTTCAGTTGCTCAGTCATGTCTGACTCTTTACCACCCCATGAACCGCAGCACGCCAAGCCTCCCTGTCCATCACCAACTCCCAGAGTCCACCCAAATCCATGTCCATTGTGTCGGTGATGCCATCCAACCATCTCATCCTCTGTCGTCCCCTTCTCCTCATGCCCTCAATCTTTCCCAGCATTAGGGTCTTTTCAAATGAGTCAGCTCTCCGCATCAGGTGGCCAAAGTATTTGAGTTTCAGCTTCAACATCAGTCCTTCCAATGAACACCCAAGACTGATCTTTAGGATGGACTAGTTAGATCTCCTTGCAGTCCAAGGGACACTCAAGAGTCTTCTCCAACACCACAGTTCAAAAGCATCAATTCTTCGGCGCTCAGCTTTCTTCATAGTCCAAATCTCACATCCATACATGACCACTGGAAAAACCATAGCCTTAACTAGACAGACCTTTGTTGGCAAAGTAATGTCTCTGCTTTTTAATATGCTGTCTAGGTTGGTCATAACTTTCCTTCCAAGGAGCAAGCGTCTTTTAACTTCATGGCTGCAATCACCATCTGCAGTGATTTTGGAGCCCAGAAAAATAAAGTCAGCCACTGTTTCCACTGTTTCCCCATCTATTTGCCATGAAGTGAGGGGACCTGATGCCATGATCTTAGTTAGTCTTGATCTTAGGTATTCTTCAGAGATATTATTTTCATAAAAATGACCTTTTTCCACTATTCTTATAAATATATGAATGGCATATAAGCTTTTTTTCTATCGGTTTTTTAATGAAAGGTCCTGTTAGCTACAAAGTGTGCTTTTGTAAGAGAACTGGCTCTCTTGCAATTGGCAAATAGGAAATGATGTCACTATAACACATTATCAAGTGTTACTTTCCCAGTACTTTGTTTGGTACTCACTGAAGCGGCAGACCACAGAGGGGCACAATGCTTTGGCCCCTTCTTTCTTTTGGGTTAATTTGGTCTCCACTTTGTTTTGAGAATGTTCTTGGCACAGTTAGACCTGATTTTTGCATATTTTATCCTTGCTTCCATAACTCAGCATTTTTAACTGTTTTTTTACATCACCTTCTCCCAAGTTTCTTTCATCTTTGATAGTAAAGTTTCATACTCATTACAGTGTTATTAAATGGGTTAGTATCTTACTATGATTGTTACCATTTTGTTAACTACCCTGGTTACAGAATTTCTTACATTTTGTATGTTCCTCCCAACCCCATTTTTCTTATAACCCCTATTTTATTAAAGGTGCAACATTGCAAATCAGGCTTTTTAGGAACATATTTACTGTATTTCAGCAGAAACGCCTATCTTTCCACTTACTATTAACTTAACTCTTTACTAAGCCATATTTTCTTTTCAGATTAGCATGTTCAGATTTACTTGGTAGATAATTATATCATCTCCAAACAATTAAGATTTGTCTCCTCATTCTAATGTTTATAGCTCTTGGCAATCAACTTTTTCTACTGGCTAATATTATAATTTCAGAGTTACAACTGCATGAGAAAAAAAAATTTAAGCTGAGAGTGAAAATGCCATTATTTGAAAGAACAGAGCATTTCCAACTGCACTCTAAATGGTCCAATTAAGTAAATTTCACCAAGTTGTACCAAACCAAGGATAGCTTTACCACCATGCCCAACATGAAGCTAATGTGTCACTCAAAACCTCAGGCTTAATGAGTTTTGAGACTTCCCACCCATTAAAACGCAGAACGGTAAACCTGCCGCTGAGTGTCCCAACCACAACCAATCCCCTGGCGTGGGCTGAGATGCAGACATACACACCCAGAATGCATTGCAACAGCATGTGGACATTCTCACAAATGGATGGTGGTTTGGAGAACGAATTACAGATCATCAAGGACCCGTGAATATGGGTAGAAATTCCAGAATCCCGCTCTTTCAACATCCAAGAGTTTATATTATTAAGAACATATCCTACCTAAATAAGTTTTAGACTCTCCTTTATTTTATCTGAAAGTGTCTACCTTGATTAAACTGGGACTTTTGAAAGCAGAGGTAACCTAGAATCTAAAGGAAAATTACATGAACTACATTTGTAGGATTGATTTATTTATTTTAATTGCCATGGTTATTTTGATTATTTGGTCCAGCTCATCTTTTCAAGCCAAGCAGTGTTATAAGCTGATGGCCAACCTTTGGATGAACTGAACATAGGTCAAGTTTACATTCTGATTCAGTTAGCTCCTATAAGAGGAAAGGGGCTGAGATCAGAAGATTTTCTGTGGTTGAGGAAAGGTCAATCACACAAAATTCAGAAGGGTCGATGGCTATAGAGGGCCACATTTAACACTGTGACCAAGTGTGCATATATACTTCCACAAACAATTTGGCCATCCTATCAATCTGGATAAAGTCCTTCAAGTTATTCTAAGTGCCAACTTTTTCTATTATTTTAAGAAAGACTAACATCTGTATATTTCCTTCATATAATAGAAAGGCAAATGTAACAAAAATGACACAGACATAAGTATTTTGGTGCCAGCAGGATATTAATTTCAACTACTTGGCTTTACTCAGATTTTCATAATAGTGTCTGCTTACATTCAGAGAAAGTAATGAACTTTATTATTGATCTATTTTGTTGTGTTTTCCACAATTACTGAGACATTTGAAAGGATCCTTCAATGCTTATTATCATCATAAAATACTCTACTTACCTTTACATTTAGTATAGAGCTTGATAAACTAACCACTAGACAAATATTTGTTAAATTGAATTATGTGAACACAGTCCCTAGGGCAAAATTAAATACAGGACCTTCACGATATTAAGAAAGGAAAATAGAAAGTACAGAAATGCAAAAGCTTCCAGTTCCCTCATGAATACATTAAAATTAAACTTAGTATTTCCTCAATGGTTACAGCAAAGGCAGCTTTTCAAAACACTTTAAAACAAAAGAAGCTCATCCTATCAAAACTGAGTAATAGAAAAGATACATTTACTGAGTGACAGCTGTTCCCTCAAATCTGAGAAACACTTTTAAATAGTCAGCAGGTCTTAGTGGCAACATGAATATTTTCTTTTAAGGAGAAATTGACTTCAGAATTTTGAGTCTTTTTGACCACGAAAACAGATTTGCCTGAACATAAAAGGAAAAGTTGAGAGAAGAAGTGGTTGGAAGAAAAAAATTAACCTGAATTTATATCCATGTCCAATGCAAGTTTGCACTGATAATATTTTCAATATTCTCAGTATTATCTCATTTCCACATTATAATATATATAAACTTTCATCTGATATACACAAATATAAAATTATCATCATAAAATTAGAGTGTAAATCTTACTCTATTTCAAATGATACAAGTCAGTTCCAGCATCACTGACTCTTTGAAAGTGAAGTCTGACTTGGACTTTGAGAAGTATCAAATTTTTTAACAGACTTATTTGTATTATTGATATATAAGTGCATAAGTAGTTTAAGGCATGAAACAGGAGACAATATAAAAAAACAGAAAAGATAGTTCTCTTTCACCTTGCAATCTGGAATGAAAAATCTTGAGTTAAACATTTGCTGAGCACATACAAGATTCCATAAGTTGCTCACTGAAGTCACAGAGGGTGCGACCCAGGCTACGTGAAGGACAGGCTTTAATGCTGGACTTCACACAGGTACGTGTTGCAAAGCAAAAGAGCCTGGCTGCAAATCCTCTTGGCATACCTTTTTGGTGGAGCTGATGATTGTACTAAGCACAGAGACTAATTTTGCAATCTCTTTGTTGTCAGAAACATTCTTATAATAGTTCCTGGTTTGCACGGGAATGGGTAAGTTCACAGATGCTATCTCAAGGGTATCTAAAGGGAAAAAAAGAGAGAGAGAAATATTTATATCAACAGTATAGAAACGTGCTTTTAAAAGATGAGTAAATTTCTGTAATAGTAAGGGGGCTTCCATGGTGGCTCAGACAGTAAAGAATCTGCCTGCCGATGCAGGAGACCCATGCTCGATCCCTGGGTCAGGAAGATCCCCTGAAGAAGGAAGTGGCCACCCACTCCAGTATTCTTGCCTCGGAAATCTCTTGGGTAGAGGAGCCTGGCGGGCTGCAGTTCATGGGGTCACAAAGAGTCGGACACGACTGAGTGACTAACACTGTAATAGTAAAGTGAGGACTTCTGAAAGTCTTCTTTATAAAAGCAATAGAGGGGACTTCTCTGTGGTCCAGTGGTTAAGAACCCACCTTGCACTGCAAGGGATGCAGGTTCAACCTCTGGTTGGGGAAGTAATATCCCACATGCCTCGGAGCAGCTAAGCCCGTGCACTGCAACTACTGAGGCTGGGCACTCCGCCTTTATCCCCTTTGGTAACAGATTGTTTTAAAGAAGGACTTGGTTCAGTGCCTTCCTCGCGGTGAGTTTATTTATCACCTCAAGGGATACGAGCACTAATTGAAAATTACACAAGCTCTGCCGTTTGCTCAGCTGCTTTAAAAGAAGTTTGAATAAATAAAGACTACATTTATCATCTATCATTAGCAACTTGGATGTCATATACTCCCTAATATTACCTCGGATATGGGGATGACACCATCCTAATGGCAGAAAGCAAAGAGGAACTAAAGAGCCTCTTGATGAGGGTGAAAGGGGAGAGTGAAAAAGCTGACTTAAAACTCAACATTCAAAAAACTAAGATCATGGCATCCAGTCCCATTATTTCATGGCAAATAGAAGAGGGAAACGTGGAAACAGTGACAGATTTTATTTTCTTGGGCTCCAAAATCACTGCAGACAGTGACTGCAGCCATGCTTGCTCCTTGGAAGAAAAGGTGTGAGGAACCTAGACAGCACATTAAAAAGCAGAGACATCACTTTGCTGACAAAGGTCCATATAGTCAAAGCTATGGCTTTTCCAATAGTTATGTACGGATGTGAGAGTGGGACCATAAAGAATGCTGGGCATCAAATCATTGATGCTTTCGAATTGTGGTGCTGGAGAAGACTCCTGTGGGACCGCAAGATCAAACCAGTCGGTCCTAAAGGAAAACAACCCTGACTATTCATTGGAAGGACTGATGCTGAAGCTGAAGCTCCAATACTTTGGCCACCTGATATGAAGACCCGACTCGCTGGAAAAGACCCTGATGCTGGGAACGATTGAGGGCAGGAGGAGAAGGGGATGACAGAGGGTGAGATGGTTGGATGGCATCGCCAACTCAATGGACATGAGTTTGAGCAAACTCTGGGAAATGGTGAAGGACAGGGAAGCCTGGCGTGCTGCAGTCTGTGGGGTCACAAAGAGTCGGACACAACTTAGCAACTGAACAACAACAGCATAAATGAAAATCATGACATATACAGCAAAAATCACATCATCTTAGCAAAACAGGACACATAATGGGTCAAAATACAAAAGATCTCTTAAACCAGGAAATATTCATTGCGATAATGACAAGCTTTTCTTTAAACTATGAGACTAAAATCCTTCTTGTCCCCCAGTATGTCTTTGATATATACATTTAAAACACACTATTTAGGGGCTTCCCTGGTGGCTCAGTGGTAAAGAATGTGCCTGCCAGTGCAGGGGACACAGGCTCGATCCCTGGTCCAGGAAGAGCCCACAAAACATGGGACAACTAAGCCCATGTACCACAACTACTGAGTCTGTGCTCTAAAGCCCAAGAGTGGCAATGACTGAGCCCACATGCCACAGCTATTAAAGCCTGCAGGCCTAGAGCCCGTGCTCCCCAACAAGAGAAGCCACTGCTGTGAGAAGCCCGCACACCACAGTTAGAGAGGAGCCCCCACCAACTGCAACCAGAGAAAACCCAGGCCCAGCAATGAAGACCCAGTACAGCCACAACTAAATAAATAAATCTTTAAAAAGTAATATTAAACTACACTATCAAGATGATATTAAAATACATGAATCTATATTTTCCAAACATGAAATTGACTCATAGATTAATATTACAATCTGATCTGAGGACTGCACGGAGCCCTGGGGGGATGGAAATACCTTTTAGCTCAACAGGTTTTGAGTTAGAATGACTAGTCAGAAAGAACTAAAAGAACATTTACCTTGAGGTTCGTTTTCTCCCATTTCAATATCAGAATCACTGTCTTCATTATGGGGCAAGGCAGTCGGTTTTCTTTCCTGCATCTTTTTCTGCAAAGGAAAAGGAGACTTTGCAGTGCCCTGTCACCTGTAAAAGAAGCAGCGTCCACATGAAACAATTTCCTCACGCCGCACCCACCTTGGACACCGGCTCACCGCTCCACTGTCTAACCCCCTTGCTGACAGTGACGATGCACTCCACGGCTTTGTTCAGCGTCTGCTGTATGTCTTCAAGGGCTGGAGCCATGCTGATGTTGGGGATGGTCAGAGTGACGCTTGCCCGGAAAATGGGCAGACCGTTCTGCTTCACTTTAGAGGCACTGTTACTGTCTGAGTTAACACAGAACAGGGAAGCTTTCACCCTTTTCATTTAAAAAGATTCTTTTTTTAATTAAAAAGATAAAATCTCATTTTTAACTAGAAAAATGAAAGCACCTAGATAAAGACATAATAGGTATATCATCAGACCATATGAATTTGCTGAACGTATGCGTGAATGAATAAAAACTAATAGAGGATCTAGTTTTGCTCAGTGGAACACAGTAGTTCAGTAGAACCCGAGCCATCTTCTGCTGATTACAATCTATGGGTACACGCTCCATAAAGGAAATTTGCTGCATGGAGTCAGCAGATTATATAATTATAGAAACTCTTACCTAAAATATTGAAGATGAGACTCTCTGAATAACAGGATGCCAGCAAATTAAATATAGAATAAGGAAGGAAGGAATAAAACACAAGACTATCAGAACAAATGCCAGCTTGGAATTTCAAATAAAATATACGTCTTTCTACCATCACTGTCATCACTGTGATATACATCAGAGTATATCACACTGGGAGCAGTTAAGGAGCAGGGACGAAATAAAGTGTAATTCACCATTTACATCCCAGGGACTTTTAAAGTTGGATATAGGTATAGTTATGGGTATATAAACATGGATATTGACTATACGGATATTGACTATATGGATATTGACATATGGATATGTATGTGTGCAACTCTATACAATTGGAAATACCTGTAATATATAAAGTTGGGGAAGACAGGAGACAATATCCAGCATATCAACAGTTGATAAGTTCAAATATTAGCCCCATGTCAAAGAAAAGGACTATCCTCCATTATGAAGTGAAATAAAACATAATAAACCAAGTTGCCAATCAAAAGTTCTTTCAATGTTTCCACTTCTTTTCATCCACTTTTAATTAACTACTAGATATGCTTTCCCTTAGGTGCCCATATTCAAAATAAATAAAAAGGTTTATTATCCTACTATTTCTTTGATTTTAATTAATTATTGTTACTTTGTTTTTATATGTTTTCAATTTAAAGGTTAGTTTCAGGATGTCTCTAGATTTGAATGATTTTTGTGGCCCATCTGGGAAACCAATTTCTGAATAGTGCTGAAGAGAGATGATGGTTTTAAGAATGAAGAAACGAGCTGGAAAGTACTAAATTGACATGAAAATAGCAAAAAAAAAAAAAGATAATTTTCTGCTTTGGAGGTTATGACATTAATAAAATCTTTCTTTATAAGACTGGCTAATAATCTAATGATTTAACAATGAAAGTATGTTTCCAAATAGCTTTTTTTAAAGCATTTCTTCTTTTACTAGTTAAAACAATTCATTTCACATGTTTTCACTTTATTACAAAAAGATTAAATGTGATGCTGATTACTATGTTATTAACAAAAGCTAAGTGACCTTAAGTCAATTACTTAAATTTCCTGGACTCCAGTCTTATCAGTCTTAAATGAGAGAAATGATAGTGTCTACTTTATCAAACTGCTGGGATAATCCAAGTTCATATTATATAAATGTACAAGGAGGCACTGAGGAAATGGTGAGGGTTTTGATTATTTAAATTTAACAGGAACACACACACATGCACACACAACCAGAGACCAGGCTTGGCGAGCCAAGAGGCAAACCCTGTGGGATCATTACCCCGGAAGCTCGTCATGTTGCAGAATTGAATGCGCCTGCGGATGGCCTCTAGTGTGTTCCTTGTAACTTTCAGAAGAGCATCCGTGTTTTGGTGATTGAAGTGAGAGAGCAACTCTCGGGCTCCTTCCTCTAACACCTCAATCTCTTTCTTCTTTCTTGAGATTGTCATCAAAGGAAGGAGGCCTGCCCCGGCATTAAGAGAAGAAGTCAAGGCATCAGAATTTTCTTCTTCTCTTTTTGCTGTTACAAAATGAGAGAAATTGAAAGAGATGGGGGCAGAAAGGTACCTATTGCAGTTAAAGAAGAAAATTAAGATTAATTTGTGCAATGGTAAAGAACCCGCCTGCCAATGCAGGAAACACAAAACACATAATCGATTGATTCCTGGGGTCAGGAAGACCCCCTGGAGGAGGAAACAGTAACCCACTCCAGTGTTTCTGCCTGGAGAATCCTATGGACAGAGGAGCCTGGTGGGCTACGGTCCATGATGTCGCAAAGAGTCAGATAGGACTGAGCCCGCACATACGCACATACACGCAAGTTTAATAACACTCAAAATGTCATACTTCTTATGAAATGAGGCCATCAGAGGATAGGAAGAGGACATTGGGGGAACAAGGTGGCCTGGTGGAACCTCTCATCCTTGACGTGTGGGAATAGGAGGAGAGGCAGGAAGTGTGCAAAAACAAGACAGGGCCTGGGTGCTAGGTGCTGGCTCTCTGGGTTCTCTCTTTCACCAACAACCACAAACCCTTGGAGAACAGCGCCCCTTCTCTGCCTCTCGCTGTCTTCATCTGTCCCATAAACCACTTGCTCTGGTGTAGACATACTCCAGTGGGAATTCCAACCCATAATCCATCCTACTTTACTGATAAAGTGAAAAAAAACACACACCTAAATGCAAAGAGAGCTAACAGGGCCCAATGTGAAGTACATGTTTGTAGAGCTGAACAAAAAGTAATGGAAATTAATGACATGCCATCATTCAAGTGTGCCCTGAATCCTAATTTCAGATTTATTAACGTCCTTATAAAACTGGGAGCGTCTTATTAGAGTGCAAAATTCACTGCGAAGTAGAAAATTAAATTTTGGTTTTCAGGCATGTCCTAGAAAAACAAGACCCTTTCATTATCCCCCTCTCTTACCTGAACTTTCATTTTTCCAGTCATCACTATTCACGTTGAATACTTTCTCTCTTTCTTCTTTAGATGGAGCTTCCACATCCAGCAACATATTTATTAGCTCATTGACTGCTTCCTCCACTAAAGAGCTTTTAAAGTGTAGTATCTGAGCACCATTTACACAAAGGTCCTACCAAAAAAACAGCATCATGTCATTTTTATTTATCTAGCTATTGATAGCACATCAGTAATGGTAGCAACGTGACAGGTCCAGCCTCCAGATGAGATTTTGGCCTCCAACAATGTTTGGCCACACCTCTCACACTAACCCAGGCCAGGCATCCTGTAAAGGACTGTATTAAAGATGAGAGAACCAACTGGTGAATAGATGGACCACAATTACTCTAACTTCTCCAGCAGTAGAGGAAATAAGTCCAAAAGCCATGAAGAGCCTCTCTTCCCATGAACCTTCTTCTATTTCATATAAATCTGCTCTAGTCAGGCTCCCTTCCCTCTTCACCTTTGCCAACAATCCATTATCAACTCCTAACTAACTTTAAGTATTCTCCTCCCCTCCAACTAGATTATACATTTCTCAAGAGTGTAATAAATACAAATGAATATACTGGGGCACTTTAATCAAGACAAATAGACAGACAGGGAGATGATATAGTCAGTGATTTACCACCTAGTTGAAAAAACAAGCCCATGAAGCAACAGACTGTGAGGGGGTCATGGTCTCCAGTTTCAACCCACCATGGTTCAGCTTGAGACGCTCTAATGTCCTCATGGACCCTCCACTCCAATAGCTTCAGGGTTCATTTACCTCCTCATCAACCATGACATTCACCCTTAAACCCTCTGACACTGCACACCCTCCCCTAAGGATGATGTCTCACATCAATCATTCTTTTGCCAACAGCCTTTACTCCATCAACCCCTCAGCCTTCCAGGGCCCTACTCAGGAGAAGTCCAACCCAAATGATCAGATAATCTATTATCTCTACTTGCACACACAGGTCATGGCAAGGCAGGTGCTTGTCACTGGGAATTCATGGCCTCCAAACTCAGTGCAGCTCCTAATGCTACCCAGGAATCATTCTACGTGACTCCAGTCACATATTCCTACTAGGCCCCGGAACTGCTGTGTTCTCAAATCCTTGTCCCCTCAAATCCTTGCACCATCCTCCTTGTGACCTGGCCCTGACCCCATGCCCTCATCCAGAAGACTAACCAGCATCCATCATTAACTCTCTTTCCTCTTTTTTCAGGAATACAATGTTTATCCTTCTAGTTAAAAATACGAGGGACTTTCCTGGTGGTTAAGTGGTCAAGAATCTACCTGCCAATGCAGGGGACACATGTTCGATCCCTGGTCCAGGAAGATCCCACTTGCCATGGGGCAACTAAGCCCATGTGGCACAGCTACTGAAGCCCGGGCACCTAGAGCCCATGTGAGGCAACAAGAGAAGCCACCGCAATGAGAAGTCCACGTACCACATGAAGACCCAGCGCAGTCAAAAATAAATAATAAGTAAATTAAATAAAATTTTAAAAAATAAACAACACAAGCAGCTGCTTTAAAGAAAAAAAGAAAATCCCACCATCTAAGCTCTAAGCCACACTCTCCTGCTTCCCCGGGACTGTACTTACCAACCATTCCCTTTTTCCTTCTCTTCTTGATCTCCCTCACCCAGCATACAAACATAATCAGTGAACTTCAACTCAATGTCTTTCTACCATAAGAATAAGCCCCAGGACTTTGCACTTGCCATTCCCACTGCCTGGAATGCTTTTCCCCAGAGATAGTCACATGGTTTTCTCCCTCACTTCCTGTGTTCAGATGTAATTACAGAGGTCATCCCTGACCATCGACATAAAATCACTACTCTCTTTCAGGTACTCCTTTTCTCCACTATCCTCTTAGTTTTTCTCCACTGAACTTGGTATGTTGTTTGCTCACTGGCTTTTTTTGTTTGCTTGTTTTTCTACATCCTCCACTTGAAAGCGAGCATTGCAATGGCAGAGCTTTCACTTGTTTTGTTCACTGTTTTATTCCCAAGCTGCGTTTCACACAGAAGCTCCATAAAAAAAAAAAATTATTGAAGGAAAAAATGAATTATAAAAAGTAAATGAATTCAAGAGAAAGCATTCTTTTATATTGGTAATCATTCACTTTGGTAATCAAAATGCAAATTAAAATTAGGCTCTATGATTTTGCTACTTAAGGTAAAATTAATAATTTATAATTACTTGTAATACATTTATTGTTGTATTTTATGATAATAAATGCATTGCTCTACTATGTACCTTATTCTAACAAAAACTTTATTATAATTTACAATAATTATAATAAAGCAGTGTTTGTTGGAAGACAGTGAAATTGGTACTACTACATTGCTGATGGCATTTTAAGTTGATATCATCAGTTTGAGAAGCAATTTGGCTACAAATATTAACAGCTATTAAATGAAGACACATTTTTTTTTGGAGGAAGAAACACTCCTAAAGGGGAATAAAAAGCATGAAACGTATACATATATTCATTGTAGCTCTTGGCAAAACAGCAAAACTTTAGAAATCATCTAACTATCCAACAATAACGAAGTAAGTAAATTAGGATACATCAACTCAATAGAATATTCTGAAGGCATCCTCAAAATGGTGGCCATGTAGCAACATGAGAAATATTTTCTGAAGAAAAAGTAAGTGGGAGAAGAAAAAAAAACCATCATTACAAATCTGCAGTCTGTACAATAAGGATCACAAATGTAAATAGGCAATATACCAAATTATCACAATGGCAGTGTAATAGGTAAAAATGCTACTTTTCCCATTTTTTTTTTTAATATTTTAGAATGGAATGGCTACCCACTCCAACATTCTTGAGACTTTCCTAGTGGCTCAGACAGAAAAGAATCTGCTTGCAATGCAGGAGATCTGGGTTCAATCCCTGGGTCAGGAAGATCCCCTGGAGAAGGGAATGGAAACCCACTCCAGTATTCTTGCCTGGAGAATCCCATGGGCAGAGGTGCCTAACGGGCTACAGTCCATGGGGTTGCAAAGAGTCAGACATGACTGAGCGACTTACACTTTCACTTTTAAAACTTGCTTTTAAATTTAATTCTTTTAAAATTTTGCATTTTTATAAAACAATCATAAGAACACAGGTAATATTAAAAACCATGGAGCCCAGTAATTTCTCAGATCGGGAGTACAGCAAATGAGCAAGAGAGAAGAGGTACAGTTTGGGGTCTACACACAGATAGTGAGTTTAAGAGAAAGAGGATGGAGAAATTTCTAAAATGTGAACATTTAATTTTGACTACATAAAAATTTAATATAAACTGAATATGACTATATATGCAGAAAAAGGTTAACACAGCAGGCCCGAGATTGTTCTCCTATTAGTGAGGTGGATCTCTAGCTGGTGTCTGGGAGCCTAGATTTCAGGAAGGTTCCTACAGGCTGTAAAGAGTGCCTGTCTGTGCTCAGACTATCTGGGCAAACAGTGTGGTTTATGATGCCAACCAGCTTTCCATCTGGGTGTCTGGAATTTTGGTGCTTGCTAGGCAGAGAGCACCTGTGTGGTGAAAAGGGAAAGGGAAAGTGAAAGTCGCTCAGTTGTGTCCGACTCTTTGCGACTCCATAGATTATACAGTCCATGGGATTCTGCAGGCCAGAATACTGGAGTGGGTAGCCTTTCCCTTCTCCAGGCGATCTTTTCAACCCAGGGATCGAACCCAGGTCTCCCACATTGCAGGCGGATTCTTTACCAGCTGAACCACAAGGGAAGCCCACCTCTGTGATGAGACCCAGTAAATACCTTTGGCATGAAGTCTCTTAAAGGGCTTTCCTGGGCAGAAATGTTGCACACCGGTGACTGCATTTCTTTTGCTGGGGGTGAGCAGGCAGTGGCAGAGTAGGGGTTGGGGAGGGCAGGGAGAGACAGTGAGCTCTTTGTGGCCCCCAAGAGAGGGAGAAAACATAAGGAATCCCATGCGTGCATTCCTCCAAACTCTGCCTGTCTTTTCCCTTATGGTCTGACTGTGTATCCTTACAGTGTGTGTTCTCTCTTGCTCAGTTGCATCTGACCCTTTGTGACCCCATGGACTCTTTGTAGCCCACCAGGCTTCTTTGTCCATGGAATTTCCCAGGCAAGAATACTACAGTGTGTTGCCACTTCCTTCTCCAGGGGATCTTCCCAATCCAGGGACTGAACCTGCGTCTCCTGCACTGCGGGAAGATGCTTTACCACTGAGCCATCTGAGAAGCCTGTGTATCCTTATTACATCACTGTAATAAGTCTTAGCCTTTATTGCTACTAGATTCTGAGTTCCACGAGTCCTTCTAGTGGGGATGGTCTTGGGGACTCCTGACATACCATATTAAAGTCACCACTGATGAGTTTTTATAATCAGGATGCCCACTGGAAATATAAATGATGCTAAAGTGACTTTCTCAAAGGGGCACTTCATGGAACACTGTTCCCAGGATCCTAATTGTGGCACAGAGAAGAAAGTGTCCCCTTTGCAAATGTTTGAGAAATAATGGATTAAAGAGAGTTAACTAGACCCTTTCCCAGGAGACCATCCCAAGGTCTTTATTCTAAACCATTAATGTGAACAGAATCTGAAAGGGAAAGGAGTGCAGTCTTTACTCCAGGCCAACTGAACACAGACCTAGTCTTTTCCAAGTTCCCCAGCAATGGATCCAGAACCATGTACCACAGAACACCAGTTTGGGAAACACTGCTCTATAGAAATGTCTAAAGAATAAATTCTATCCAGAAGCTGTTTAAGACAACTGTTTTATTAATGAATGTAGCTTACTAGAAGCTCTTCAGCAAAATAGCTCTATGGGCTTCCATGGTGGCTCCCTGCAATGTGGGAGACTTAGGTTCAATCCCTGAATTGGGAAGATCCCCTGGAGAAGGAAATGGCAACCCACTCCTATATTCTTGCCTGGAGAATCCCACTGACAGAGGAGCCTGGCTGACTATGGTCCATGGGGTCAGAAAGAATAGGACACGACTGAGTGGCTAACACTTCAAAAACTGTGGGAAAATGAGAAATGTGTTCCATGGCAATTTCTCTCTTACTGATCTGAAAAGAAATGATTTTTTTCTTCATGTCTACCTGACCCCTCGGGTACATTCCTCTTCATTTTCAAATTATTGTCGGAAGGCTCCTCGTTTAAACAACATACATCACAGACCAGTCATGGGAAGAGAAAAAAAATGCAATTGATGTTTCCCAAATTTTCCAGTGGTCATGTACGGCTGTGAGAGTTGGACTATAAAGAAAGCTGAGCACAGAAGAATTGATGCTTTTGAACTGTCATGTTGGAGAAGACTTTTGAGAGTCCCTTGGACTGCAAGGAGATCCAACCAGTCAATCCTAAAGGAGATCAGTCATGGGTGTTCATTGGAAGGACTGATGTTGAAGCTGAAACTCCAATACTTTGGCCACCTCATGCAAAGAGCTGACTCACTGGAAAAAACCCTGATGCTGGACAAGATTAAGGGCAGAAGGAGAAGGGGACGACAGAGAATTAGATGGCTGGATGGCATCACCAACTCTATGGACATGTGCTTGAGTAAACTCCGGGAGTTGGTGATGAACAGGGAGGCCTGGCGTGCTGCGATTCATGGGGTCGCAAAGAGTCGGACACAACTGAGTGACTGAACTGAACTGAAAATGCCCTTTATAGAAAAATGAATCACAAAATAAAGTTTAAATAAAAGCATCAATCTTCTAGTAACCTTTGTCATCTGGAGAAACTCTTCGCAGAGAACTGGCTCTTCACCGGGGAGCTGACAAAGAGGAGTGCTGCTCATTTCCTCCAGGATGGCATCAACTCGGAACTCGATCAAATCATTGACCCTGTCGAGCAGCAACTCCAGGTCCCCTTTGGAAAAAAATAAGAGTGGATAAAAGAAATTAAGCATTTTGCCGTTGCTTTTTTTTTCTTTTAAGATTTTATTTCAGCAGTAAATTCAGGATTAAAGTTGCTCCACAGAGCTGTTGCAGGAGACATAAGAGACCCAGGTTCAATCCCTGGGTCGGGAAGATCCACTGGAGGAGGGCATGGCAACCCACTCCCGTATTCTTGCCTGGAGAATCCCATGAACAGAGAAGCCTGGTGGGCTATGGTCCATGGAGTCACAAAGATTCCATAAAGTGACTTAGAACGCATGCATAGAGCTATTTTACACTTGGTTCTCACACTGTTCTCTCTTTAACCAGTTTCCCAGCTTTCTCAGCCTGCCTAACTCTGACTTAACTTGTGGATTCAGCCTGAATGCATCTCCCCCAGGAGGCTTTCTGTGAATCTGCACATATTCATGTGGCCCCCTCCTCCTATGCTGGCACTGACTCCTGAGCACCCCTCCATCTCAGAGGACCTTCTCCACTCCTACATTGCCATGCTTGTCTGATCATGCGTTTTATATTATTCAATCTTCAAACTGTAATGAGCCTAAAACATACCTCATTCAAACCCAAAGATCCCTTCACAGGTTGTCTCTGAATCTAGTCCCCAAAGCTACGAAGCAAAGCAAAGAGGGTAGGAGGGTTCAACCATTAAGCCCCTCAATTCTCTGCTCCACCCAACCCAGTACCTATCAAATATTCTTGAGTATATTGCACCTAGTAAACAGCTGGATCCTTCTGAGTTCTAAGGTATTTGGAAGGTGCAGTGGAAACCTACTAATAAGACAAGCTCTTGAAAATCTGGGCTATAAATAGACAAGGCGTTACTGCAGCAGCCACAGAGAGAGAGGAAGGGAGGGAGGCAGGGATGGAGGGAGAACATGAGGAGCTATTAGAATGGGTGTGTAGAAGGTAGGTTCAGAAAAGGGTGATCTGGAAATGAGGTGATGGGGTCAAAGGATGGGGAAAGGAGTTATGGAGATAAGTGAATGAAAAGCAATTGACTGTATAAAACTATCACAGTTATGACTACATATGCATATAGGTATCTAGTACAAACCCAACTCAGGGTAATACAAAAGCATAAGAAAGAGCCTGATTTTTCAAGCCCTCTGCAGTCAGTCTGGGGGGAAAGATGGAACCATTAGAAGAAATGGAAATGCAGAGTCTTTTGTCTCTGTGTAAAATAACAGGAGGTCACAAGAGGAAGTGGTCCTGTGTGGTAGAAGAGTCCAGGTGGGCTTCTTGGGAGTGGGACATATTCTGGGCTATCAAACATGTGGAGAACTGAGCCGAGAAGGGGTGAGGACACCGCGTGGGAGAGGAGAATGACCATTTCTAGTCTTCCTAGAACAACGCCTCCATCGGGCGTTAACATGCTTTCCTAGGAGGCAGCCAAGGAACTCTGGGAACTTACAGGAGCCCACTTTGGAGACCCACTAAATACTGGCACATCAAGGGCTCTGAAAAATCCTCCAGAAGAGAAACCTGCTTGACTTTGTTTAACGTGGATTTCCCAGAATTCTCTGAGCCTACCTCCTTCTTTGCAACATACTTGTACACATTCTGGGAAATCGTAATTTATGGAATACACCACCTTACATATATTTCAAAGTGTAGTATATCCCTCTTTAGGAACAAAAATGTTTGCTTTAACTTTTCCCATATATCCTGCTGTTCAGCAGTCTGCTCTGGCCAAATCACATCTCTTAAATCAGCATCTCAAAATATACTAACCTGTTAGTATAAAAAACTGAATGAGTCTAAAGTTCCTTTAAAGCCTAATGCCCAACAATAAGCGTAATTTTAAAATGTAGTTAATCTCTGAGGACAAAATTAAACAGCAAATATATATGGTTTCCAGGGCTTCCCTGGTAGCTCAGCTGGTAAAGAATCCGTCTGCAATGCAGGAGACCTGGGTTCGATCCCTGGGTTGGGAAGATCCCCTGAAGGAGGGCATAGCAACCCACTCCAGTATTCTTGCCTGGAGAATCCCCATGGATAAAGGAGCCTGGCGGGCTACAGTCCATGGGGTTGCAAAGAGTTGGACACAACTGAGCGACTAAGCACAACACACACACATATGGTTTCCAGGAAATTGATGATTTCATATATTTGGTAAAATTCCTTCAGTTCAGTTCAGCCACTCAGTCATGTCTGAATCTTTGTGACCCCGTGGACTGCACTATGCCAGGCCTCCCTGTCCATCACCAACTCCTGGAGCTTGCTCAAACTCATGTCCATTGAGTGGGTGATGCCATCCAACCATCTCATCCTCTGTCCTCCCCTTCTCCTCCTGCCTTAAGGCATCAGGGTCTTTTCAAATGAGTCAGTTCTTCGCATCATGTAACCAAAGTATTAGATTTTTCAGCTTCAGCATCAGTCCTTCCAAAGAATATTCAGGACTGGTTTCCTTTAGAATGGGCTGGTTGGATCTTCTTTTAGTCCAAGGGACTCTCAAGAGTCTTCTCCAAATTCCTTAGGGAACAACTTAAGAACACACTTCTCATTTTATTATTTATATCATAATATCTATAAGAAATTAAACAATAGAATTCAAAAACTCAGTTTTTCGAATTGAAAAATAATAATCACTTAAACAGACATACTGATCTTTGCAAAAGCATTTTTCAAGTACATCTCAATGTTCAGTGATGTCCAGGTCAGTGCAGCCAGGCCAGGCTGGAGAGCTTCATCCACTTTTGCCAAATGAGGGACCATCAGTTGCTCTATGATGGGAGGCATTTTTGACTTCACCCTCTGATATTCAGCCAGCATCATCTACAGTGAAATAGGGGTGAAATTATCAAATAATATCTCACTTTGAATGCCTATTAATATCTCATTTTTATCCAAAATGATTACTTTTATTTAGGGTCCAGCTATAGGGCTCCAATAAGCAGCCTGACAAGGAGAGCAGCCAAAACAAAACAACAGTAGAACAGACATGAAATCTCTCCATGAACACAAACTCCTCGTCCAATAAAGAACACCTAAGGAGGAGAGGAAAAGAACTGAAAAGTAAGAGTTTTTTTACCCCCTATTCAGCCCTGTATACAGATGTGAGAGTTGAACCAGAAAGAAGGTTGGCAGCAGAGAAATTGGTGCTTTCGAATTGTGGTGCTAGAGAACACTCATGAGAGTCCCTAGGACTGCACGGAGATCAAATGAGTCAACCCTACGGGAAATCAATCCTGAATAGTCATTGGAAGGACTGATGCTGAAGCTGAAGCACCAATCCTTTGGCCACCTGATGTGAAGTTCAGTTCAGTTCAGTTGCTCAGTCATGTCCGACTCTTTGAGACCCATGAAGCGCAGCATGCCAGGCCTCCCTGTCCATCACCAACTCCGGGAGATTACCCAAACCCATATCCATTGAGTCGGTGATGCCATCCAACCAACTCATCCTCTGTCATCCCCTTCTCCTCCTGTCCTCAATCTTTCCCAGCATCAGGGTCTTTTCAAATGTGTCAGCTTTTCGCATCAGGTGGCCAAAATATTGGAGTTTCAGCTCCAGCATCAGTCCTTCCAATGAATATTCAGGACTGATTTCCTTTAGGATGGACTGGTTGGATCTCCTTGCAGTCCACGGGACTCTCACAGCTCAAAAGCTTCAACTCTTTGGCGCTCAGCTTTCTTTATAGTCTAACTCTTACATCCATACATGACCACTGGAAAAACCATAGCCTTGTCTAGATGGACCTTTGTTGACAAAGTAATGTGTCTGCTTTTCAATATGCTGTCTAGGTTGGTCATAACTTTCCTTCCAAGGAGTATGCATCTTTTAATTTCATGGCTACAATCACCATCTGCAGTGATTTTGGAGCCCAGAAAAATAAAGTCAGCCACTGTTTCCACTGTTTCCCCATCTATTTGCCATGAAGTGATGAGACCAGATGCCATGATCTTAGTTTTCTGAATGTTGAGCTTTAAGCCAACTTTTTCACTCTCCTCTTTCACCTTCATCAAGAGGCTTTTTAGTTCCTCTTCACTTTCTGCCATAAGGGTGGTATCATCTGCATATCTGAGGTTATTCATATTTCTCCTGGCAATCTTGATTCCAGCTTGTGCTTCCTCCAGCCCAGCGTTTCTCATGATGTACTCTGCATATAAGTTAAATGAGTAAGGTGACAATATACAGCCTTGAGGTACTCCTTTTCCTACTTGGAACCAGTCTATTGTTCCATGTCCAGTTCTAACTGTTGCTTCCTGACCTGCATACAGGTTTCTCAAGAGGCAGGTCAGGTGGTCTGGTATTTCCATCTCTTTCAGAATTTTCCACAGTTTATTGTGATCCACACAGTCAAAGGCTTTGGCATAGTCAATAAAGCAGAAATAGATGTTTTTCTGGGACTCTCTAGCTTTTTCGATGATCCAGTGGATGTTGGCAATTTGGTCTCTGGTTCCTCTCCCTTTTCTAAAACCAGCTTGAACATCTGGAAGCTCATGGTTCACGTATTGCTGAAGCCTGGCTTGGAGAATTTTAATCATTACTTTACTAGCATGTGAGATGAGTGCAATTGTGCAGTAGTTTGAGCATTCTTTGGCACTGCTTTTCTTAGGGATTGGAATGAAAACTGACCTTTTCCAGTCCTGTGGCCACTGCTGAGTTTTCCAAATTTGCTGGCATCTTGAGTGCAGCACTTTCACAGCATCATCTTTCAGGATTTGAAATAGCTCAACTGGAATTCCATCACCTCCAGTAGCTTTGTTCATAGTGATGCTTCCTAAGGCCCATTTGACTTCACATTCCAGGATGTCTGGCTCTGGATGAGTGATCACACCACTGTGATTATCTAGGTCATGAAGATCTTTTTTGTACAGTTCTTCTGTGTATTCTTGCCACCTCTTCTTAATATCTTCTGCTTCTGTTAGGTCCCTACCATTTCTGTCCTTTATTGAGCCCATCTTTGCATGAAATATTCCCTTGGTATCTCTAATTTTCTTGAAGAGATCTCTAGTCTTTCCCATTCTGTTGTTTTTCTCTATTTCTTTGCACTGATCGCTGAGGAAGGCTTTCTTATCTCTCCTGGCTATTCTTTGGAACTCTGCATTCAGACGGGTATATCTTTCCTTTTCTTCTTTGCTTTTCACTTCCCTTTTTTCACAACTATTTGTAAGGCCTCCTCAGACAGCCATTTTGCTTTTTTGCATTTCTTTCTCTTGGGGATGGTCTTGATTCCTGTCTCCCGTACAATGTCATGAACCTCCGTCCATAGTTCATCAGGCACTCTGTCTATCAGATCTAGTCCTTTAAATCTATTTCTCACTTCCACTGTATAGTCATAAGGGATTTGATTTAGGTCATACATGAATGGTCTAGTGGTTTTCTCCACTTTCTTCAATTTAAATCTGAATTTGGCAATAAGGAGTTCATGATCTGAGCCACAGTCAGCTCCCGACCTTGTTTTTCCTGACTATATAGAGCTTCTCCATCTTTGGCTGCAAAGAATATAGTAAATCTGATTTTGGTGTCGACCATCTTCCTGATGCAAAGAGCGGACTCTTTGGAAAAGACCCTGATGCTGGGACTCATTGGAAAAGACCCTGATGCTGGGAAATATTAATGCTAGGAAAAGGAGAAGAGGGTGGCAGAGGATGAGGTGGTTGGATGGCATCACTGACTCAATGGACATGAATCTGAACAGACTCTGGGAGATAGTGAAAGACAGGGGAGCCTGGTGTGCTGCAGTCCATGGGGTCGAAATCAACTGGACATGACTGAAGGGATTTAGCATGCATGCACACAGCAGTACTTCCAGCCTACCTTTTATGGTTATGTTAATATTAATTATAATTAATTATAAGAAAACAACCTTAATGCACTTCTTAAATACAATTGTTACACTCGTCTTTATAAGATGCATGTTAGTATTACTTTGTCATTACATCGGTGTTTCCCAAAATGCTTATACTGAAACGCTAGCCACAAGAGATTCTATAAGAAAAATGGTCCCTGGATGGGTAAGTTTGGACAACACTGTACACAATACCTCCTCTCCCTGACAGTCACAATTAATATTAATGATTCTGAGAAAACTGCAAGAAGGAAGTAAAAAGCCCAACAGTCTTTGTGAAGTTTAAATTCAACAGTTCCCAATGGACAACATTATCCTTTCTTCATTTAATACTTTTCCACAATTTCTGTAATATCTTTTCAATTTCCATGAAAAATCTAAATTTGATGATTCTATTAGCAGCTACTTAATACATTTTCTGAACCATTTATCTACTGCTTACCTTTCTTTCAGAGTTCATCACTTATTCTATCTCCAAGGCAGGTCTTAAATCAGCCTCCAGTAGCCCTTCCACTTCCCACCTTCATCTTTTAACCCCAGGAGGTATTATTCATCCATTTTAAAAATGAAAAACTGAAGCTTAGAAGGGTAAAGTAATTTGCCCAAAGATAGTGCTTCAAATCCCGACTGGCTTCAGAATCTGTATTCCTAACAATTAGTCTATGCTGATTCATCTCTTTCTAGTCTGAACTGGCTTCCAAGGAATAGATAAAGAAACAAACTCTCAGCTACTTCAGCTTCTCAGGCTTCCATAGATGCCTACAAACTGTTAAATATTTAGCACAATAACTCAGCAACACCTGAGATGGTCTCCAAACATGCTAATTGATCTGCTTTTACCAGCTACTCAGGTTGAGTGGGAACTTTTAACTCTTTCAAACTCAAGACACAGTAAAAATTACCCATCAGATGATAATTCACGTGGAATTGTCATTTACAGCTGTGGTGATTCTAAAATATTATGTGAAAGATAAATAAACTTTTTAATCAAATAAAACATTCTTTGACCCTCCTCCATTCATAGGGTAGGGTTATGTTCCCTCTCCTTCACTCTGTGTGGGCTTATGGAGCCCAACAGAGGACGGCAGAAGTGATGCTATGAGACACATGTGAAAGTGATAGTCACTCAGTCATGTCTGACTCTCTGTGACCCATGGTCTGTAGCCCGCCAGGCTCCTCTGTCCATGGGGATTCTCCGGGAAAGAACACTGGAGTGGGTTGCCATTCCCTTCTCCAGGGGATCTTCCTGACCCAGGGATCGAACCCAGGTCTCCTGCATTGCAGGCAGATTCTTTACCAGCTGAGCCACCAGAGAACCCCATATATACATATATATATATATATTCTTTTTTCAGTTTCTTTCCCATTATAGGTTTTTACAAGATATTGAGTATACTTCCCATGATATACAGTAGGTCATTGTTGTTTATCTTATATATAGTAAAAATAACTATTTCTTTACAAATATGAATATTGACTTAGCTATTTTCTAACACCCAAGAAAAATATAAAAGGGAATTCCAACATGCTGACTAGTATTTGATGAGCTTATATCTGAGGAATGTCTGCGCGTTGCTAATATTAACTTTTTAACATAATATGAAAGAGTGGGGAAACACTAGACTACAAGCTTGGGTTCTGGTCCTACTTCGGCCACTTGCTAGCTATGAGACCTTGGCTAAGTCATTTAAGTTCTCTAAGGCACAGTATCGTCACCTCTAAAATAATGTAATGGTACTCTGTACCAATTACCTAACATGGCTGTGGAAAATATCAAATGGAATAATGAATATGAAAATGATTTAAATGTAAAGCATTATGCAAACATGTGGCCTTATTGGACTTGTCCTATGATACTAGCCACTATGAAGTTGTAACAATGGTTTCCATGTTGTCAAATATAATGGCAGCATCTCTGACTTAATTTGAGCATCCTCTGGGCAGTATTTGTCACTGGTGACCAGTCCTTCCATCATGAAGTTTTTCTTATCCTTGGCTTTCTTTTTTTTTAATTATTTTATTTATTTTAATTGGAGGCTAATTACTTTACAATATTGTAGTGGTTTTTGCCATACATTGACATGAATCAGCCATGGGCGTACACATGTCCCCCATCCTGAATCCCCCTCCCACCTCCCTCCCCATCCCATACCCTTGGCTTTCTTGACACTTAGCTTCTATCTGCCTCAAAGTCCAATCCTCAATTTCACTAGCATATCTGTCCTCTTCTAGCAGACCTGTTAATATTGGATCAACTCAGAGTTTAATGAAGACTCTTTACTCTTCTTTATATTCTCCTCCTTCTCATGCAGGACAATGACTTTAAAGAGCAACTGTATTCTGATAGGGCTTCCCAGATGGCACAGTGGTAAGGAATCTGCCTGCAATGCAGGAGACACCAGAGACATGGGTTTGAGCCCTGAGTCATGAAGATCCCCTGGAGTAAGAAATGGCAGCCTGCTCCAGTATTCTTGCCTGGAAAATTCCATGGACAGGGGGGCCTGGGATGCCACAGTCAATGGGTTGCAAAGAGTCAGACATGCCTAAAAACACACATATATACTCTGATGACCCTCAAAAATATGTCTTCAACTTTGACTTCTCCACTCAACTCCAGACATACATAATCTGTCTGCATGGACAACACCTCTACTTCAATCTCTAAAAAATCATCTTATACTTGAGATGGGAGTTATTGATTCCCTTCAGCCCCCCAAAACAAACTAGTTCCAGTTTTTACCATCTCCATGAGTGGACTTTCCATTCGGGGCCACAGCAGGTTATTGAACATGTGGGCAGAACACAAGCAACACAGTAAAGGAGTTGGACACAGCTTAGCGACTGAACAATAACAACCGTACATGTTAGCCCCACTTTGAGTAAATCCATCGAGTTGCTCACACTAAAAACAAAGGTATCACCCTTGAGTTCTCTCATAACCTGCCTGTCAACCTCATTCTCTAATCCACTGATCTACGACTCAACTGCATCTTAGTTCAGCCACCAACTTCTCCATCCTAAATTGGTACCACAGCCTGCAAACTGGCTTCACTTTGACCCTTTGTTGTTGTTCAGTCACTAAGTCGTGTCTGGCTCTTTTTCGATCCCACGGACAATAGCCTGCCAGGCTCCGCTGTCCATGGGATTTCCTAGGCAAGAATACTGGGCTGAGTTGCCATTCCCTTCTGCAGGGGATCTTCCCAACCCAAGGAAGTCTCCTACCTTGGCAGGCAAATTCTTTACCACTGAACTACCTAGGAAGCCCCCACAGTGACCTGCCTGTCCCTTAAAAATCACCTAGCAGCAAGAATGTTTTTGTAGTAAAGGACACCACGCCTTTTTCTCCTGCTCAGATTCCTCTAATGGCTTCCCTATGCACTCAAATATGTACCCTTAGTTTACAAGTTCTATAAGGACCTGGCCTTTGCCAACTCTACTTTCTGGCCTCAGTCACTCCACTACAGTCATCCTGGGTACTTTCTGTTCCTCAACAGTGACACACCACTAGATTTTTCTTTTTTTAATGCACACTGGAGTTGCATTAAATGCATTTTGTAAAAAAAAAAAAAAAAATGCATTTTGTAATGAACCCAAGATGGGAAAAAAAAAAAAAGTACCATACCTTCATGTTACTGAAGTTCTTCTTGTATGTGTCTCGTTTCTGGAAAAGAGCAGCTGCAAATGGTGAAACTTGTAGACCCATCTGTGACATACACTCTATTTCTCTAAATAAGGTTAGTATCTGAGGATCAAAGTTTACGAACAGTTCCCCTGTGCCGGGAGCCTTCACCAATAAAGAAGCCTCAAGTCCTATGTGAATTTCTTCAGTCTGCAAGGAAAGAGCAACATTACTATTATTAGAGAGTTCAGTGCATGTACAGGGTATCTAACTCGTCCATTTCTGGGAATAAAGATTATTGTGCGTCCTTTCATGGGTTTGAGCTTCGCAAACTAAAGACAATGGGGTCTCTTACTCTTCTCCTAACTTCACTTTCGGGGTGGGGGGGGGAAAGCCTTAAAACTCTTGGTGGTGATGTACAGTCAGTTCAACAAAATGCTTTGGTCATGAATCTCTTATATTTGATAAGTGGATACTGCAATAGAGGTGACTTCTCAAAAGTCACTTTGCTCCCTGATACCTTCATGCCAACTCAGTTATTTTTCCTAATAAAAGTTTCAAGAAACCTACTAAACTCAGTTTTCAGTTATCTAGAAAAGCAATGAAAAACACTACAGAGACATCTCTGTTATTGATTCAGACACCAAAAGTTGAACTAGGAAGGTGAAATATCATTTTAGAGGCCTTGTTAGGCTGAATTTTATCCTCCAAAATACTTCCTGCCAATCTACCAAGAAATATAAGTGTTGGTAGGGCATGAAATATAATTTGATTAACCTAGTATGACCAAATAAAAATTAAAACTTTGCTTAACAGGCATGCTGGTGTTTATGGACACTTAATGGAGAAAAAAAGAGCTTAATGGAAAAACAAAAAAAGAAGTCCTAATCAACCAGGTAAAGAAGCCAATAAACAAGACTTTCTTCCTTAGGAGTTTATAAATTAAATAAAAATAAGTTTCTGTTACCTGGTTTTATGATCTTTTTTCCAAAATTAAAAATTGTTTTCCTTCATGGATATATTATATCCTTTGATTGATTACTTGCAGTCAACCAACCCTGTCTTATAAAATAGACACAAAGTCAACTTTCTATAGGAGTAAAACTGCCCAAGGTAGTAGAGGATTCCCCATGGATCTGACAGTGGCAGCATCATCGTAGAGCGTTAAGTCAGACTCACTTGTTGAAGCCACGCCCTGTGGTAGAGAACCTCAAACTCCAGGAGGACCTTGGCCAGCCTGTTGTAACTGCGAATCACTGGCTTCGCTTCCGCAGTCCGGAGCACAGATGGGTGCTTCTGGAAAAGCTGCATCGGTTGCTGAATCCTGTGGAAGAGCTGCCGGGCCCACAGAATCTTCCCAGCAACGGGAGGCTGGTCTCGAGCCAAAGGCGGGTCGTTTTTCTGCTTTGTATACAGCTTCGAGATCATATCAATGTCAGCCCCGTAGTTTTCAAGGATACGCTGGTATTTGTCATCAATACCAAGATTAGGTATGTTCAATCTGTTATTTTTTTTTAAGTGAAAGGCTTGAATTAATGGGACGATATTGAGAACTTCTGTCTATTAAGACCTATTTTAAACATATGTTGACATATTTATTGTCTTTTTAACTGCATGCCAGGAGACTTGGTATCTTGTCTTTTCATTATTGTTTAGATCTGAATACATTTAAATTTCTAGGGGTTTTTTTTATTCAAAAGAGGAGACCTAAAAGTTCTAAGCATACGTTTTTGAGGTCTAATTTAATTGCATTGTGGTTTAAAAGCTTGGTCCATATGATAATGGGTATTTGAAAATTTTAATTCATTTTTATGGTCTCTTCCATGGTTATTCTTCATAAATATTGTTGTATGGAATCTATATATGTCCTGTAAGTGAAACTTGAAAATTGCATTTTTATATTTTTACTAATTTTTTGTCCTATCAATAAATAAAAGAACTACCTTGAACAGCCAAAAATATATATATACATATATATGTATATATATATATATATATATTTGCTGATTGAAGAGAATGAAGTATTTACTTGGCATGCTAAAAAAGCAAAATGGGGACCTCCTTGGCAGTCCAATGGTTAAAACTTCCCATTCCAATGCAGGGAGTGTGGGTTCGATCCCTGCTTGGGGAACTAAGATCTCTCATGCCTTGTGGCCCAAAACCAAAACATAAAACAGAAGAAACATTGCAATAAATTCAATGTTTGTTAGTTGTTCAGTCACATCCAACTCTTTGTGATCCCACCAACTGTGGCCCACCAGGCTCCTCTGTCTACAGAATTCTCCAGGCAAGAATACTGGAGTGGGTTGCCATTCCCTTCTCCAGAATATCTCCCCAACCCAGGGATTGAACCCAGCTCTCTACCATCACAAGCAGATTGTTTACCATTTGAGCCATAAGGGAAGTCCAGATTCAATAAAGATCTTAAAAATAAAATTATTTTTTAAAAAATCAAAATGGAATCTGTCCATCAATCATACGGCAATAGAGTGGCTGTGAGGTTTTTTTTTGTTTGTTTGTTTGTTTGTTTTCTTTTTTATGTCTTGCGGGATCTTAGTTCCCCAGCCAGAAAGTGAACCTGGGCCCTTGGCAGTGAAAATGCAGAGTCCTAATTACTGAACTGCCAGGGAATTCTCTGAAGTGTTTCATTTTTTTTTTAATATAGTATCAATAAATAGTGTCAATCCTTAAAACCTAGTCAAAACTATTGGTAAGAGTTTCTTCAAATTACTTAAACATTAACTGCTATTATGATAGGCAGTCACAAGGTACTTCAAAACTGAGAGGAAATAAACCTGTAATCCTCTGAAGAACTTAAATCTGTGGTCTTGTTATTCAGATTGTCAAGAGAGGATTTTCTTCCCATTAGAATATGAAATAATAATAACAATAATAATGTAAGCTAAACTATGTTCGTATTATCCCAATTTGGAAAACAGAACTTAGAAGTCTTTCAAATTTTTACCTTTCAAATTTCTTTAACATACTTAGAGCTTGATTTGTGTTTTGAATCTTTTCAAATGTAACATCCATGAACTTCTGCAACTCTTTCTGAAATAGAATGAAGTCTGACGATGAACAATGAGTTAGCATTGCAAAGAAATCCTATTTAGCAACAAGATAAAAGAGCTCCCCATTCTCTGCAAACACACCCTATAGGACAAAATACAGCAGCAAATGTAATGCTCATCTAAGTTTAAAGAAAGATAAATGTCCAGAAGTCAGAACAGAGAGGGACTTGAGAGCCAGAGCAGTCAGGGGGTTGGTGCCATGGCAGGACCCAGGGATACTGGACCATATATTTCCACGACAAACATCACATCTTAGGACCATGAAATCTTCCTGAACTGAAGAACTGTACAGTTAGCCTACCTAAATAAACCCTCAGATGTTATCACTATATAAAAGTATCCAAGTATAAACTAAGCAGAACTAGCACATTCACAATGCTTCCACTCCCTCCCTTTAATTTATACAAAGATACACAAATAGACAACAAGCACATGAAAAGATGCTTAGTATCACTAACCATTGTGCTCAGTCGCTAAGCCGTATCAGACTCTTTGTGACGCTGTGGACTGTAGCCCACCAGGTTCCTCTGTCCCTCTCTCTAACTTGGGACACAGTAAATCTTTACAGGGCTTCCCTGGTACTTCAGATGGTAAAGAATCCACCTGTCCTCCTTATAAGTTCTCTAGGACTTGTTTGGAACATGTCAACTTATCTTTGAATCCTCACTTGCTGGTATAACATCAGATTATTATACTTTTATAGTTAGTCATTTTGGCCACTATTTGCCCTTTTTAAGATATATTCATTACTTTGTTCTAACACATATGTACTTATATTTCAATCATGTTACATGTCAGATATGATTTTTGAGGGCAAATCAACTCTATGTACTTCTGAACCCATAACCTACAGCATAGAAGCCTAATATGCATTTAATGTACAGTCAATGCATGTTTAATTACAATAAATCTAATTCTTATGTTTTGCTATCATATCCATAATTATCTTTCTTTTCCATTTTTTCTTAAAACAAACATCTCATTGTGTCATTTAGTTTATGTGCCATTTAAAGTAAAAGCTGTGGTTTTTTTCAGATCTGATGTCCCTAGTATATGTGGGACTTGGATGTGATTTTTTTAAAGGTTCAGTTCAGTTCAGTCACTCAGTCGTGTCTGACTCTTTGGGACTCCATGGACTGCAGCACGCCAGGCCTCCCTGTCCATCACCAACTCCCAGAGTTTACTCAAAGTCATGTCCATTGAGTCGGTGATGCCATCCAACCATCTCTCCTCCTGCCCTCAATCTTTCCCAGCATTAGGGTCTTTTCAAATGAGTCAGCTCTTTGCATCAGGTAGCCAAAGTATTGGAGTTTCAGCTTCAACATCAGGTTATACTCCACTTTTTAAAGGTTATACTCCATTTATAGTTATTGTAAAATATTGGCTATGTTCCCCATGTTGTACAATATGTCCTTGTAGCTTATTCTATACCTAATAGCTTCTACCTCTTAGTCTCCTACCCCTATCTTGCCTCCCCTTCTCTCTCCCCACTGGTAATCACTAGTTTGTTTTCTATATCTATGAATCTGCTTCTCTTTTCTTATATTCACTGTTTATTGTGTTTTTTAGGTTCCATATATAAGTGACATCACACAATTTGTCTTTCTCTGCCTGACCTGTATCACTTAGCATAGTCTGATGGTGGTGGTGGTGGTGGTTTAGTGGCAAAATTATATCCGACCCTTTGCCACCCCTTGGACTGCAGCCCACTAGGCTTCTTTGCCCACGGGGATTCTCCAGGCAAGAATACTGCAGTGGGTAGCCATTCCCTTCTCCAGGGGATCTTCCTGACCCAGAGACAGAACCTGCACCTCCTGCATTGCAGATGGACACTTTACCACTGAGCCACTGGGGACTAGTTCTCATTAATTCACAAATCATACACTAATTCAGCAAACATTCTTTGGTCTCCAATTATATAAAATCCCATCCCCTAGGGCCTGGAGACATAGATAGGAATGAACCCAATTCCTGCCCTCAAGGTGTTCACCATATACCTATATCCAGCATGTGAACTACTCAAGTGCTATGTGATCAGAAAGTGCCAGGACACACAAATGAAGACTGGACAGATCAACACTGACCATGGAGCACAGGCTCAGGATCTACCATTACTCATCAGCTTCCAGCAAGAGATCAAGAGTCACAGACCTCATGTCTGAGTCAGCCCCCAGAGAGGTCTTTGCTTAGATTATTACAGGCACTCTATCTTTCCATCACCTGAAATTTGTCTTATAAGATAATGGTTAAAAACGTGAATCCTAGAGGCAGACTGCCTACCACTCAACATCTCTGTGACTGTGGGCAAGTCACTTAACTTCACTATGCCTCAGTTTCCTCCTTTCCAGAAAGAGTGTGATAAGAGGACACACTTTATCAGATTATTCTGAGTATTAAATAAATTAACACCTATAAAGTGCCTAGAACAGACCTGACATACAGACAGACTTAGCAAGTTTTATTATAATGCCTTCTCTGCTGAATCCAGCCCTCCAAAAATGACTCAGAGCTCTTTCTCTTGTATACAAGCATATTTCAAGCCAAAAATTCTGGAAAAGAAGGAACAGAACAGCCATTTTCATTTTGTTGTCAGAAAGCATGGAAAGAAGTCTGCACATTGATTAAGGTGGACATCCATTAGTGTGTCTCCAACCTTACCCTCCCTGGTTCTCCTCATCTGGTAATAAATACACCCAGCCATGCCAAGGGGTCCCATGCCCTCTGCATTTACCACATGACCCCACAGGAACGAGGCACAACACTGGAACTCTGACCAATCCAACCCATCCTTAGACACTGGGAGCTAAGAGTAGGCCCATGGTATGTCCTCAGAAGCTGCTGATGGCTGTGGGCTGATCTGCAGTGAGCAGAGAGAGTGGGGGAAGCAGGAGGAAGGGCAGGAGAACGAAGAGAATGGGGCTTTGAGACCAAGAGGGGTCAAGGTACTGAGTCAGCCCTGGTACCACTGTTTCAAGGCCAGCTAGACTCCTGCTTTTGGGATCCGCCAAACATCGCTGACCATTTGCTCAAGCTATCATTGGTCATAATCACTGCTATAAAGTAACAAACAAATGGAAATGAATTTCTATATTCTAATAACTACATTTCAACAGAGGATAGCAGTTAATTTTCTAAGATCTAAAATGAAATACATGCAGAAATCTGTGATTACAGCTTGTTATCCAAAGCTGTATTTATAACCCTTTAATCCATGAGAAAGAACCTTCAATTATTCATCTGAAATCATAAAATGCAGGCCAAGCTCGCTATCGGTCACCTCCGTGATGAAGATGCCTCTTCCTTCTGAATGGGTAATGATTAGCAGCAAGACACAGAATGGAAAAAGTAAACACCAGACTGTCAACAGGAATTTTATTATACAACCTACATGAAGGTCATTAATCTGCTTGCAAAACTCTTCATAATCCTGCTCGAATTCCATTTTCCGCTGGTCTAAGAAATTATACTCCTTTTTCTTTATGGTAGCAACAACACCCTGAAATAGTAGGAAACAAATAAGACAATATTTCAATGTTCTTGCATTATTTACATAAATATGACCTTTAAATTTAGAGCCTGTGCAATCATCCCCCAAAAATCAACTTAAGAGGAGCCATATATCTTTAATTATTCTCGTTGCATCATGCATATTATAGGTAGTACAATGTTGCCTGGTGCATTCAGAGAAACCACTTGGAAGCATTTTCATGGGACTTTATGTATTTCTGAAGAAAAATTTTAAATAAATAAAAACCACATCTGAAAAGTAGATGTTCTGTCTAAAAATTTCTTACAAATTACATCGGAAATAATAAAAAAAGAAGCTTAAAGTAGAATTTGCTAAAATATTTTTCATTAAAAAGTTTGTCTTCTCAGAAAATAGACTTTAACAGAATGCAAACAACTTAGGAAGAATGCAATTATATTATAGTAGCTACAGGTGAAAAACTACCTTCCAAGCTTCAAATGTCCTAAATAAAATATCAAACCACAATCTACCATTTAAAGAATCTCTAGAATTAATTGCTTCCTCCTGCCCTGCAAAGCTGCAGTCTGTGACTTTAAGAGTACAAATTAGGTAACTCATCTTCTTGAAAATACTATTATCTGAAGTTTTGTTTACTCTGAATAATGAGCTCTAATGCTCTGTGATCATTCTTAACCAGGTACTAAGCCATTCTCAAAGTCAGGTGCCCACACTGTTGACAGAGGCATATAATTTTTATGAAGAATGTTGGACCAGCTTCCACAAACGCCTCTTCAAAGCCATTTCCATTTAAACATTAACTCAAACCTCTCAATAGACAAAAGTGCCTAAGCTGCATAAATTCCTGAATCAAGTTTACTACTGTATAGACAATTTATAACTGTATAATCAAGTTTACAATTGCATATACTGTTGTATATACATACAATTGTATGTACATATATATGCACACAGTAGTACTATATGTAGTACTTAGTCACCTAGTCGTGTCTGACTCTTTACTACCCCATGGACTGCAGCCCACCAGGCTCCTCTGTCCATGGGGATTCTGCCATGCCCTCCTCCAGGGGACAAGCCCAACCCAGGGATCAAACCCAGGTCTCCCACATTGTAGGTGGATTCTTTACCGACTGAGCCACCAGGAAAGCCCCAAAGATACAGGCTGCAGCTTGGTGGTGGTGGTTTAGCCGCTAAGTCATGTCTGACTCTTGTGACCCCATGCCCTGTAGCCTGCCAGGCTCCTTTCCCCATGGGATTCTCCAGGTAAGAATAATGGAGTCGGTTGCCATTTCCTTCTCCAATATATGTATACAATTGCATGTGTATATATACATATATAATTGTATACATTAAATATATGTATGCAATTGCACATGTGCTATTGCATGGAAATACCAGTATTCTTGCCTGAAGAATTCCTTGGACAGAGGAGCCTAGTGGGCTACAGTCCACAGGATCACAAAGAGTTGGACACAACTAAGCACAGCATGCAATTTTATACATATACACACAATTATATATAATACAACTATATATATATGTAATGATACCCATCATGTTATAGGAAATGTATAAAAGAAGCATGGAAAAGCTATATTCCTACATGTTCAGGTGGTATTTTAAAGGATTTGGGGCCCTTAGAAAATTCTACTCTATAAATGGATTTAATGGTCCACTTAAAAATACTGAGTAAATAAGCTGATCAACCATGACCTTTAAACCATCTAATCAAACTCAAGCTACTAAATCATTTACTTGTCAGATATTTATTGCACACCCATTATATGCCAGTAAACTTTGCAGATACAGGAATGAACAGAACAAAGAAACATTCCCACCCTCAGGAGCTTTTATATCTTCAGTGGGGGAAAGGGAGATCTAGGTTTATCACAAAAAATGAACAGGATAGATTCAGACAGTGATAAGTAACATGACATAGAGTAAGGTAAAACAGAGATCAAGGAAAACTTAACTGAGAGGGTATTTAATCAAGATCTGGAGGCCAAGGAGGAAAGAATCATGTGATGATTCGGAGGCAGAACTTTCCAGAAGAAAGGCTCTGCAAGCCCGAAGGTGAACTGAGGTGGCCTGTCCCATGTCCGGAGAACACCGAATGAGGAGACTAGGAGCAGGGGAGGCGGCCAGCAGGGTGGACAGGACCCTGAAGCCATACAAGGAGCCTCAGGGTCATTTCCATGGGCCACAGTTTTGAGCTTCTTCCATTGGTTGTAACATACAAAAATCTTACCTTACACTTTCACAAACCACCTACATTTTATCTCAATACATTCTGATACATCCACTTGAGATTCTGAAAGCAATTTTTCTTCCCAGTATTTTTATCAGATTAGAATAGCCTTTATCTGCATTTGGCTGTACAGTTCAACTTCTCCTTCAAAAATAAACTTTGAAATATGCTCCAAAGTTATTTTTTCATTAAGAATGAAAACTAATTAGATTCCAAACTGAAAAATAAATGGATATAGTCCATCTCTGTCGTGCACAACTGTCAGTTTCAAAGAATAGATTATCCACCTTGAAGATTACATACAGCTCAGCGAAAATATTTCCTGGTAGATAGAAAAGGTTTTTCTTTTTCCCCCTGAATCTGATATACTCAGGAAACAAAAAGATTCCTTATACTGACCTAAACTGTTAGAGGAGAAAAATCAATGAGTGACAGTAATTTATATGATCCTTTTCAAATTCAAGGACAAAAAGAAAAACTAAGGTTTAGTGTCAGTGACCCCAAACAAGAAAAAACTGACTATATTCATTATTAAATTCATGTTAAAATTCATGTTAAAAACATGAATCCATATAAAATGCTTAACTGCAGATATAATCAGATATCATTCAGAATTCAGTGTCAAGTAGAGCCTAACACAGTATATGCTTGATTAAATATTTCTTACATGAATAAATGAAATAATAAGTTATATTTAAACATTTTTCTTGTGCTACTAATGAAAACGCTTTTACTAATGATGATTAATTTTAGACTATTGGGAAGTCATTCTTATAATCACATACCTGAAAAGAATATATTAGCACCATTGCACAATTCTCAAATAAATTTAACTGCTTTATTGTTTAAGGGCCATAAGCTTATCTTTTGCACTAGAGACTATAATCTGAAGCATTCTAAATAGTCATTTGCATAAAAACATGAAAATTTTATTCATGGATAAGAGTAGCAAATTGAGTTTTGAAGTACAGTACCTGGTATTTACTGATCATGTTTTCCAGCCCTTCAATTTTAGAATCTTGCAGGACTGAGTATATCTTGAAGGTTGTAAAGATATCCATTATCTTGGCAAGACGTCTGTGGAAAGTTTCAAATTTCCCAAAAATATACATCTCACTGAATTCAAATTGTTTTTCACTTGGATCTTGTTTAAGCTTTTGTTTTGTCTTGTGAAAGCAGTGCTGGTATTCCTTAAAATTAAAAACCAAAATACAAGAAAGGGAACACAACAAAGACATCAGCCTTATTCTCTTAAGTGAAGGTGATAGCAAATTTAGGGTGGAATTACAAAATCTTTCCATTTCATACCTCTGTAGTCACTCACTCATCAGCCTGGGATGTAATCTTTTCCTGGCCCCCAACCTAGCAAACTCCTAATTTTTTTTTTTTTTTTTTTTTTTTGCCATGAGGCATGCAGAACTTCTCCAACCAGGGATTGAACCTGTGCCCCCTGCATTAGGAGCTCCGAGTCTTAACCACTGGACCACCAGGGAAGTCCAAACTCCTAACTATTCATAATATATCTCAAAGATGCAAGCCTTTCCACCTGGGTCTCACTGTGTTAGGAGAAGCCTAACTCTTCATTTAGCTCCCTGTTTGTCTATAAGAAGCTTAAGGAAACAACTTCATCTTTGTATCTCTAGTACTTAGTGTGGTGTTGGGACATAGCAAGTCCCCTAAAGGGTAAAGTAAGTGAATAAATGTGGGGGGCTGATTTACTAGCATTCAACTTTTCTTAACAGTGAAAGATTACCATTCTTTTTAGCAACCACTAATATGATAACTGGGGGCCCAGTTATCATACTACCCCCATACTACCCTGGCACTAGTGGTAAAGAACCTGCCTGCCAATGCAACAGCCATAACAGACTCGTGTTCGATCCCTGGGTCGGGAAGATCCCCTGAAGGAGGGCATGGCAACCCACTCTAGCATTTTTGCTTAGAGAATCCTATGGACACAGGAACCTGGCGGGCTACAGTCCATAGGGACGCAAAGTTGGACACAACTGAAGCAACTTCACATGCAACCACACGATATGATAACTGATAGATTATTTAATGGGTGGGACTTTCACAGTGGTCCAGGGGTTAAGAATCTGTCTGGCAATGCAGGACACAAGTTCGATCCCTGGTAGGGGAACTAGGATCCCACATGTCTTGGAGCAACTAAGTCTGCACGTCGCAACTAGAGAGTCTGTATACAGCAAGAAAATATCCCACACGATGTAATGAAGATACCCCATGCTACAACTAAAACGTGACACAGCCAGATAAATAAATACTTTTTTTAAAAAGGTATATTGGGTAGAAGATGGCGGAGGAATAGGACGGGGAGACCACTTTCTCTCCTACAAATTCATCAAAAGAATAATTGAACGCAGAGCAAACTTCACAAAACAACTTCTGATCGCTAGCTGAGGTCATCGGGTGCCCAGAAAAGCAATGCATTGTCTTTGAAAGGAGGTAGGACAAAATATAAAAGATAAAAAGAGAGACAAAAGAGCTAAGGACGGAGATCCGTCGTGGGAAGGGAGTCTTAATAGAGGAAGTTTCCAAACACCAGGAAACCCTCGCACTGGTGGGTCTGGGGGAAGTTTTTGAATCTCAGAGGGCAACCTGACTGGGAGGGGAACAATAAATAAAACCCACAGATTACGTGCCTAAAAGCAACTCCCAGCAGAAAAGTACCCCAGATGCCCGCATCTGCCACCAGCAAGTGGGGGTGGAACGGAGAGGAGCGGGCGGCATTGCTTAGGGTAAGGACCAGGCCTGAGTGCCCTGAGGTCAATCGGAGGGAGCTTTTGTGAGTTACCAACTTAAACTGTGGGATAGCAAGAGAGAGAGAGAGATAATTAACCGTCCTGAACACACTGCCGGCCATTCGCAGAACAAAGGGACCGAGCAAGTCCAGAGAAAAAACAATGTAAAAATAATTTTAAAATTCTAAATATATTATTAAGTTGACTGTTACCTGCTTAAGTTTAATTGCAGATAGTATTTTTTCCACAACAACATCCTGTGGCTGGCTCCAAATTGAAGCATTTCCGTTGTTGGTAATATAGGCTTTACATGCAGATATCATCTGATTGGTCACCTGGAATTTTTCAATGAAATGATGTCAAGTACAGTAAGCAGCCGTCAAGCATAAACTGGGTTAGAGGGTCCTCAGCTCTTCTAACCTCTCCGAATATGACATCTGTGAATAAATCTTTGGGTTTATGTTTTTCCTTCACAACTATGATCAAGCACTAACTATTTTTTTCCAGCTTTACTGAGGTATAATTGACAAACAAAAACTGTATATGCTTAAGGTTTACAAGTGATGCTTGGTATACATATTCATAACAGAATGATTAGCACAATCAAGTATTAACACATCCAACACCTCACATAATTACTATTTGTATGCGTGTGTGTTGAGAAAACTTAAGATCTGCTCTTTAGCAATTTTCAACTAAATAACACAGTACTAAACATAGTCACCAAGCTGTACATGGGGGCTTCCCTGCTAGCTCAGTTGGTAAAGAATCCGCCTGCAATGCAGGAGACCCCAGTTCGATTCCTGGTCCAGGAAGATCCCCTGGAGAAGGGATAGGCTACCCACTCCAGTATTCTTGGGCTTCCCTTGTGACTCAGCTGATAAAGAACCTGACTGCAATGTGAGAGACCTGGGTTCAATCCCTGTGTTGGGAAGATCCCCTGGAGAAGGAAACAGCTGCCTACTGAAGTTTTCTGGCCTGGAGAATTCCATGGACTGTATAGTCCATAGGGTCACAAAAAGTCAGACTTGACTGAGCAACTTTCACTTTCACTTTCAAGCTGTACATTAGACCCCAGAACTCGGTCATCTTACAACTTTAAGCTTGCAGCCTTTGACCAACATCTTCCCATTTTCCACACTCTCCCAGCCCCTGGCAACCACCATTCCACTCTCTGCTTCTAATCAACCTTTTTAAGTTCTACACATCTCTTTTCAAAATGATTCGTAAAATCGCAGAGTTGGAGGTCTACAGAAAATCAACAATTCAGACCATTATGTTAATGCAGGATGA
Source organism: Cervus canadensis (assembly GCF_019320065.1). Taxonomy (NCBI): domain Eukaryota; kingdom Metazoa; phylum Chordata; class Mammalia; order Artiodactyla; family Cervidae; genus Cervus; species Cervus canadensis. Next base: position 55,995,131 of record NC_057401.1, read on the forward strand.
ACATCTTAACCAACGAAGAAAGGATTCACTTCCCTACCTAAAAGCTATCAAGAGCTTTCTTAGTCTTCTTCAGCAGCCTTCTCTAAAATCTAACTCACAGTTTCCAAGTGCCATGAAAAGAACTGTCCACCCTGATCATTTCATGACACCATGATCTGTAGCAGAAATGTCAAAAGCAGAAGACAATAGAAAAAAAGAGTAAATATAAAGTATGTAAAGCCAACGCTTTATCCCTTTAAACCTAAAAAAAAACTTTGGAATTCTACTGGGGATTTTTTAATTAATTAAAAGGAAAATGGGATGACTGTACTGTACATATGCCTGGGATTGCAGTGCAAAGGTTAGGTGAAACATGACTGGGCATGTGTTGATCGTGGGTAATCTGGGTGATACATACAAGGGGATCCAGTATACAATTATATTTCCTTTTGTACCTGCTGCAAATTTTTCACAATGAAAGGTTTTCAAAAATGAGAGAAATGGTGCTTTCACAGTTATGTTCTAAAACAAGCCTTGCAAATAAAATGCATGAAACCTGGACATGCATGGTCACACAAATTGACTTTTGAGTCTTCTACTCGGGGAATACCCCTCCTGACTCCAACGTAACATTAAAGTATGAGGAGGATGGAAAAGGGTCTTGTGGGTTCCCCTCCTTTCTACCCAAATATGAGAGCAGATGAGATGGTTGGATGGCATCACCGACTCAATGGACATGAGTCTGAGTAAACTCCAGGAGTTGGTGATGGACAGGGAAGCCTGGCGTGCTGCAGTCCATGGGGTCACAGAGTCGGACATGACTGAGTAACTGAACTGAACTGAACTGAACACAGTCCTGAGGAGTGGGAAATGCCTCTATTTTAATACAACATTTAAAATTTTCACCTTGGTAATGAAAAAATCATTTCCTTCTTAGAGACTGTTCAAAAATGGGAAAAGCAACAATGTTCACCATAAACACTTATGAGTCAGGACATAAGGTTTAAACATCATTATGGTTTCTGGCAGAATCATTATAATTGCTTTATGGATTACTGGAACATTGCAGTGGCTTTTATTACCATGATTACTGTTCTAATAACACCAAGTAAACAACCGTGGCGTGAAATAAATTCGGAACAGCAGCACATAAAATATGAAACTGAAGATAGCCAGTTATATATAGCTTTTCTTAATTAAAATTTACCCAATAGGAAGAAATCATGTGCTAAATAACATAGGGAAAGAAATTCTAAAAAGAATATTTTTCCATTTTTTATTACATAAATAATATAATATCTTTTACAATTATTACTTTGGAAAATAATGCTTTATGATTTGCCAAAATCAGCTTCCCATGTATGTTTAATTCTATTTCTACCAAGAGATTAAGACTTTTTGGTAAATTGTAGGATACACAGACATTGGATTGTACCATTGTGGTAATTTCTAATTATAAAAAACAAAATTAACCATTGACAAGGAAATCTAAGTGAACATGGACTCTAGGCTAGGCTCTTACCTTTACAAACAGAGATGTGATCTTCTCAGAGGTGTTATAGTAATGAGAGATACTGTAGATCATTTTAATTGCATTTACAAGAGTAGGAATAGCATCAATCATGGATATCTGGAAGATAGCACAAAACTTTTCAGGGAAACATATCAAAGTCAGCAAAATCCTAACAGGGTAATCACTCTGTCCTCATTAGAATAAAACTTAGGTAAAAGACTTTTATTTAAATTTTAAAATATTATCTAACATGTTCTATAAATATAACACATTGAGGGGTAATTTCATCTTAATTATTTAGCTATATTCAGTTAATCACATTTTGTCTCAATGCAAGAAACATTAACATTCTGTTAAGGTCAAGGAGGTTGTGTTAACAGTTAATTTTATAATAAATAAAACTAGGCACATCCGAAAGTTAAAAGATTTTTTTAAAAAATCAGCCAATAATTCTTCCCACCACGGTTTGAATGTAGTCTAGGATGTCAATTACAATATTTAATGGGAAATGGAATATACAATAAATTTTTTAACAATATAATATATATCTCAGAAAACATCAGAAAAATATACATATTTATGTAGAAAGAGATACATAGAAATAGACATGTATATGGATGTATATATGTATGCATATAGATGCACATATAATTTTCTTGAGAATAAAAAGAGGTTTCTAAGACTTTTCCAACAAACTGTAATATTCATGAACCAAAATTCCACACTCATTTCAGCTAGCATAAAAGGGTCATGAGTAGACTAAAGAGGTAGAAATCTCAACTCACAGGGTCACTACTGTACAAGGGGTCACAGCACTTCTCAAGTGTATACAAATACTTAACATTGTCCTTTGCTTCATTAGCCGCATCAGTGATTCGAATATCCGTCTCCCGCCATGTCTAAGCACAATACAGGAAGGAAATTTTAGTGCAATGATTAATAGAGAAAATTCCAACTAATGACTGCATAAATGTCATCACACGTCCCAGGGGTCCAACTTTCAGTCTGTCCTGTGCCTCTTACGTAGAACTCAGTCCAGAGGGGTGAGGGGCCCTGCCACGCTGGAGAGCAATTAAAATTTTTCGACTAAATGTTTAAAGGTGTCTCTTCCAAGCCTTCACTCATGAAATCTAGTCAATAACTAGGACAGAGCATCGGGGGCGGGGGCAGCACTTTCATTTTCACCTACACTGTCTTCTCCGCAGCCTGCTGAATCCATTTTGCACCTCACTCTGACATTTTCTATGACCAAGAACTGAAGGAAGCCTCCAGCCAACAGACAGCAAGGAACTGAATCCCACATGGGCAACCTGGAGGAAGATCCTCCCCCACCCAGGCCTTCAGATGAGCCAACATCCTGACAACAACCTTAAGAGATCTCCAGTCAGATGATCCCAGCTAAGCTGCACCGAGGGCTTCCCAAGTGGCTCAGCGGTAAAGACTCCGCTTGCCAATGCAGGAGATGCAGGTTCAACCCCTGGGTCGGGAAGACTCCCTGGAGAAGGAAATGGCAATTTGCTCCAGTATTCTTGCCTGGGAAATCCCATGGACAGAGGAGCCTGGTGGGCAGCAGTCCATGGGGTGGCATAAGAGTTGGACACAACTCAGTGACTACAGTCAGTCAATCAGTCAGTTCAGTGGCTCAGTCGTGTCCGGCTCTTTGCGACCCCATGAATCGCAGCACGCCAGGCCTCCCTGTCCATCACCAACTCCCGGAGCTTACTCAAACTCATGCCCATCGAGTCGGTGATGCAGTGACTACAAGCTGCACCTGAACCCCTGACCCACAGACTGTGAGATAATATTTATTGTTTCAGGTGGTGAAGTTTTGGAGTAATTTGTTACACAGGGATATAAAACAAATACACCAGTTCTAAAAAAAAAAAAAATTAGAAGAGTTTAAGCCTTCATTATTACTACTCCTCGTTGGTCTGAATTCATAATATATAATCATGTTATTATGTTACATATTAATGACTTACAATGTCCTCTAGTAATACAGATACATACGTGTGTGTGCACATGTGTTCATCACTAAGTTGTGTCCAACTGTTTGTGACCCCTATGGACTGTAGACCACCAGGCTCCTCTGTCCATGTGATTCTCCAGGTAAGAATACTGGAGTGGGTAGCCATTCCCTTCTCTAGGGGGATCTTCCCCACCCAGAGATCAAATTCAGGTCTCCTGCATTGGGGATGGAATCTTTACCATCTGAGCCACCAGGGAAGCCCATACATACATGTATACCAGCCAATAAATACCTTTCATTCAAAGGCTATTTCTATAGTTTGTAAAATTACAAAAGGGTGGTATCATTTAATCTTAAAGTTACTTTTTCATTAAGGTAGAATATCATTTTTCTGTTCCTAATTACTCTATGACATGCGTATAAAGAACTTCCATTCCCGCTTCATAAAGCAAAAGGTGACCTTCAGAAGTTTCGACTTGGCAGCAGCAAGCACTGCCAATACAGCCTTCACATCCGGGCTCTTCAGTTGATCCAAAAGGTAGTTAAATTTAGACAGTCTTTTTTTCCAGTACTCCAGCTCTGCTCGAGGCCCAAGGTCATCTGCCTCCTTCCGCAGCTGGTTGTTTTCAGCAAGGACCTGTGAATGCACAGGAGAACCATGAGCCAGTGACTCAGCTGGAGATTTAAAAGTTACACATAAGCAAAATATAAGGAAATAAGTAAATTCTGCTATCTGAGTTATGATACATTTTTATTCATTTGCCTGCTTCGAATGACAACCTTTTACTAACCTGAGATGTATCCATTTTTTAAATTTTAACAAAAATTTGGTTTACTCATTCTAAGTGAAAACTACTTGTTTAAGGAGCTTTCATAAACTTTTGGAGAATCTGATCTCAGAAACTTTCTTTGGCTTATTCACTTAGAACCTCGGAGAAATACAACCTTGCAAAGTCCTCACACCTTCAGTTGGTTCATTTCCATTATGCTTCCTTACTGATGTAACACCCAGCTTTCACTTTTCTGAAAATATTTTTTTAAAGATTAAGTCTCGAGCTTTGTCTTGGAAGACCCATTGAATTAGAAAGTTTCCTATAGTGCAGGCATTCTCTCCAAACTAACTACATCTTGAGGGAAAAAACTGGCCAACTGCAGGCTTTTAGGTAGATAAGTATATAAAGTCATTTACTGTCATCTCCTAGAATTCTTATTATCTCTTCTTAACTAATGATGATAAATTAACATTGCAATGAACCTTTCATCTTTTTTAGGGACTTGCAGCAAAATACTTAGACAGATGGGACTGGGATGTGGTCTAACCTTCTTCTACTGGCTGGTTCAGTCACATGGCATGTGAACTAGTCAATGTTCAGAGAGCTAGTTTCTGATGTTTGATTTCTGAAAATTACCTGTTCTGTTTGTTTGATCCATACTTTCATACAACCTTCTATTTTTTCCATAGTCTCAGGGTTATTAGCTAGAGTCAAGAAGTCTATGGGTTCCTTCAATGTTTTCAGTTCAAATACATCACACTTTTGAAGGTTCACCTAATTACAATGAAAGTTAAAGAATAAGATGATGTTACTTTACACACTACACACACACATACACACACACTCTTTCGGTTGATCCAGAAGGATCTTAAGGAGATTCTAACTGCCCTGCTCCCCGGGGAAATGCTCATGAAATCAGTGTGGGAATCCTCCTTAGGCATTGAGCACACCAGTAAAGCTGATTGGTCCGAATTAAAATTTGGGGTCAAAAAAATAGAAGAGTGAGCTAGAGACAGACAGACACAATATCACAGAACTCGGGAATTGATAGAGAACTTAGAAATTAGAGTCAACTCATGAAACCAACGAAAATGGGGACCTTCAAAAAATGACTGAGGGGAGGGTAATCTATAATCTATCACATTCTTTTTTGAAACTAACCAGAGGGAAAGACTCTCATGTCCCTGTCCAGAAACAAACAAACAAACAAAAAAAACCCTTATAGTTAGCAAGTTCAATGGCAAATACACAGATTCATTTGGGGATGGAGGGGTGAAGAGGGGTAGGAAAGAAGGTGTGTTTGACTTTGACTTAACAGAGAAAGCTAAGGGGACTTCCCTGGCAGTCTAGTGGTTAAGAATCCATGCTTCCACTACAGGGGAGCTGGGTTTGGCCCCTGGTTGGGGACCTGCCACATGCAGGCACAGCCAAAAAAAGAAGAAAAGAAACCCACGGTTTTTTTAACTCCTCTCATAATTCAGTGGGTAAAGAATCCACTTGCAATGCAGGAGACCCCGGTTCAATTCCTGGGTCAGAAGATCCACTGGAGAAGGGATAGGCTACCCACTCCACTATTTTGGGGCTTCCCCTGTGGCTCAACTGGTAAAGAAGCAGTGAAGTTGCTCTATTGTGTCCGACTCTTTGCAATCCCATGGATTGTAGCCTACAAGGCTCCTCCATCCAAGGAATTTTCCAGGCAAGAGTACTGGAGTGGGTTGCCAATATGCCTGCAATGCAGGAGACCTGGGTTTGATCCCTGGGTTGGGAAGACCCCCTGGAGAAGGGAAAGGCTATGCACTCCAGTATTCTGGCCTGGAGAATTCCATGGACTGTATAGTCCATGGGGTCACAAAGAGTCGGACACGACTGAGCAACTTTCACTTTCAACCCAAAAGCCTGGAGAAGGCAATGGCAACCCATTCCAATACTCTTCCCTGGAGAATCCCATGGACAGAGGAGCCTGACGGGCTATAGTCCAGAGGGTCACAAAGAGTTGGACACAACTGAAGCGACTTAGTATGCACACACATGATCCAGAAGTACCTCAGTATTTGATAAGGACATCTTCCTCCTGGGAAAGGTGCAGCTAGCCCTATAAGCCTCTAAATTCAGATTTCAGCAGCACCCCCCCAACACTGCACCTTCCACCTGCAGGTGGAAGGTCTGTTCCTAGACCTGGCCTTGGTTTTATGGGGGAGGCTTCTGCGTTTCATGAAGTGGCACCGCCTCCCTCCTCCACTTTTTTTAATACCTCTACCATAATATGAAATGGAACCCTGGGAAAGCAGTACTCTTTTCAGGAGAAGAACTATTGAATTTGGTTCAACTTGCATTTAGGCGGCCTGCATCATAGTCAACTGCAAATATAACTCAAATGTTCGCTGGAACCATCTCCCCGTGTCTGGCTATCATTTACTCAACTCCCTCATCCTACATCATTTAGAGAGCCTACTGTCTGCCTCCCTGCCAACATCCCGATGGGTCCCAAAGGGTCTCAGTATTCCCTGGAGAGCAGTGAGCACTACCTTGTCATTGGTCTCACGGGATCCATTTCTGTGTCTCCCTCTCATGCCTGATCTGGGCTGTCATCTGTCATGGTTTTGCATTCACCATGCAAAAGCATCTGCCCCACCTTCTACCCCGAGGCAGCACTAACACAGGCTCACTGTAGGCGGCACAAATATTATCAACGCCAAATCCCACAAAGGCCAAACTTATTCTTTGTGTGCGTGCGTGCGTGTGTGTGTGTGTGTGTGTGTGTGTGTGGTTGTGCTGGGTCTTCGTTGTGACACGCAGGCTTCTGTAGTTGCAGCACGTAGGCTTAGGTGTAGTATATGGGAGCTGAGTCCCCTGACAGCGGGACTTCACCAATGGCTCAGACAGTAAAGGATCTGCCTACAATGAAGGAGACCTGGGTTCCATATCTGGGTCAGGAAGATCCTCCAGAGAAAGAAATGGCTACCCACTCCAGTATCCTTCCGCCTTATTATGTCTTTAAAAATCAAGTAGTCTCTGCTTCACTGATGGCTCAGACAGTAAAGAATCCATCTGCCAATACAAGAGACCCATGTTCGATCCCTAGGTCTGGAAGATCCCCTGGAGAAGGAAAAGGCAACCCACTCCAGTATTCTTGCCTGGAGAATTCCATGGACAGAGGAGCCTGGCGGGCTAAAGTCCATGGGGCTGTAAAGAGTCAGACATGACTAAGTGATTAACACTTTCAGTTCCTGACAAGGGATTGAACCCAGGCCCCCTGCATTTGGCACATGGAGTCTTATCCACTGGACCACCAGGAAAGTCCCTGTCAAACTTACTCTTAACGGCCCTTTTGATCACTGGCTGGACCACAGGACCCAACCCACTGTCTTCAGATATATCCATTCCTCTCTCCTCCTGCCTCTTCAAAATTTCCTCCCATCCCTGCCATCATCACCCCCCAACCTCCCCCACTACCACCCCAAAAACACATACCACACTCTGGCTCCAAATTTCTCCTTCTAAGTTGCAAAGCAATACCAGAAGCACTTCATACTCTTCTTGCAGTCCAACATCTGACATGACAGAGTAATGTGGAGAGTTCTCCACCATGGCCAATGTTTCTAAAGAACCCACAAAGCACTCATTGCTCCAAATGACAGGAATTTAAATCTAGTCACCACCACATCTTCAGGGGACAATAAAGCACGCACAATATATTTTCAAGATTTGCAAAGTAGTGGAATCAAGACCCTCTAAGAGAAGTTTTACACACCTAGGTGTTGATTTGTTCACCATCAGATATTTTTTGAAGGAATAACACAGTCATTCTTACCTTCTCCTTCAAACTTTCCTGCGCGCTGGCCAGGATGCTCACGAAGCCTTCCAGGGAGCCCAGGAACTCCTGCTGAAGGCTGGAGGCTTCTGGAAGGCCCTTGAGCTCACCCCAGCCATGGCTCGTGGCTCTGAGAGCAGGAATGAAGATGTCAGACAGCAAACGTCTCATGCTGTTGAGCAGACCCCCGTCTGCGGTGTCAAGCATGTTGAAGCTCACCTCCTGCAAATCAATGGGGAAAAACCTTTATCGTAAAAAGTATCTTCAACTGCAACCTAGCTACTGTCATTCGTAAATGAAGACCTGCCAAATGAGTAAAGCAGGGGCTTCCCTGGTGGTCCAGTGGCTAAGACTCCACGCTCCCAACACAGGGGGCCCAAGTTTGATCCCCAGTCAGAGAACTAGATCCCACATGCCACAACTAAGACCCGGTGCAGCCAAATAAATAAATGTGCCCTTCTGTGCTTAATCACTCAGTCATGTTTGACTCTCTGTGACCCCAGGGACTGTAGCCCGCCAGGCTCCTCTGTCCATGGGATTTCTCAGGCAAGAATACTGGAGTGAGTTGCCATTTTCTCCCTGAGGAGATCTTCCTGACCCAGGGATTGAACCTGGGTCTCCTGTCAATTCAGTAAATTATTATTCTGACCCCTAGTTAAGACATAAGCTTTATACTAAATTGCAATCATTGAAATAAAAGCATGAAATAAATAGGACACCAGATGTTTACCAGTTAATTTGCTGCAAGCAGACAAGGCCCCCATTGAGGGCAGAGGAGACTTGTACAGATGCTCTTTATTCTACACAAAAAAATAAAGTTACACAGTTGACCCTTGAGCAATGTGGGAGCTATGTGCACCCACTCTCCATGCAATCAGAAAATCCAAGTATAACATATACTTGGACCTCCGTATCCGAACTTCCTTATCCCTGGTTCCGCATCCTCAGATTTAGCCATGGACCATACAATACTGTAGTATTTCTAACAAAAAAATATCCATGTATAAACCAGCCTGAGCAGCTCGAACTTGTGCTGTTCAAGGGTATATCTGCTTTAATAAATCTTAATTTAAATGTATGAAATTTGCCATTAAATTAATGATGTACAAGAAATTCTTTTTTAATATTCATTTATTTATTTGACTGCACTGAGTCTTAGCTGTGGCACTCAGGATTTCAAGTTGTGGCTTGCCAATTCTTAATTATGGCATGTGGGATCTAGTTCCCTGACCAGGGATTGAACCTGGGCCCACTGCAGGGGGAGTATGGTGTTTAAGCCATTGGACCATCAGGGAAGTTCCAGGAAATTCTTTATAAAAGAAAAAAACTCCCTGTTTTACATGCACACAGATACATACAATGTTATATCAATGTTCAGTAATAAACTGAATATTAATTCCTCTTATTCAACAGATTTAAAGGAACTGTCCTCTTAACTGCTTGCTTTAAGTGCATTTAAAATATTTCTGTGAAAGCAGTTTTAAATATTTAACGAATACAGTGGTAGTCTTCATGGGAAGGTATCTTGGGGGTAGAGTTTTTGTGATCTTTGGTAATTCGGAATAAAGGATTGCTGCAGCCTCTTACCCGATGGATGTTCTCAGGGGTGATGGCTCTGGCAGGGTTGGTCCTGATGAAGAACACACACACCCCAGTAAGAGCAACGTCTTTTCCCTCGGTCACGAACACCTTGGGTTTTTTCATCTTTCCAGAAACAGAATTTACTCCTCCTGGAGAGCCAAGTTGCCCTACAAATGCAAAGGATTTTAGTCCCACAAACGCTATACTATGTCCACACGGTCACCTCTTAGAATGAGGCTTCCTTGTTAAAATATTGTCATGTTGACTCATCCTGGTGCCCTACAAGCTCCACCCCTTGGACCACCTCTAGCCTGAACCCTAAAGGAACCTCAAAGGATCTGCTTTATTTAGTGATCATTTTGTGACAGACAAAAATACCGAATCTCTGCATTGCATACCTGAAACTAATCTAATATTGTAAACCAATTATACTTCAATAAAAAATAAAGAATAAAAAGTAAATAGAAGAATCTGCTTCATTCCAGACCACAAGTTCACTTCAAAATTGGTGCTCCAGGGAGAAACAGAAATGGAAGAAATAGGAATTAGAGAGTTCAGTCCAGAGCAAATTCTTGCTGGAGCTGCAAGTCATCCTTCATGGGGCCAGTGAGAAAGGGTAAGGGAGGAGACAGCATCTATTGGCATATGTCGTGTGTCAGGGCCTCTGCTCAGTACCATGCATGCGGGCTAAGTCACTTCAGTCCATGTCTGAGTCTTTGCCACTCCATGGACCATAGCCCGCCAGGCTCCTCTCTCCATGGGATTTGCCAGGCAAGAATACTGGAGTGGGTTGCCATGCCATGATCTTCCTGACCCAGGGATCAAACCCACGGCTCTTATGTCTCCTACATTAGCAGGCGGGTTCTTCACCACTAGCACCACCTGGGAAGCCCCGGTTGGTACCATGTCTACATTTTCAAAACTGCTTGCAGCCCTGAGGACAGCTGTGACCCGCCTCAAGTCACACACCAAGAGAGCCAAGATCCAAACCCAGTTCTGACTACAGAACCTCTACGTCCTGTTGTTCTGGTCCAGCTGGCCCTTCAGATCACCGGAGTCAGAAAGGCGCAGGGGAGGCAGGACAGCAAAGTGATGGCTGATGTGGGCTCCACAGTCAGTCTCCCGGGGTTTCCACCTCCGGCTGCACGTCCTAGCCATTGGCCTGGAGCAAGTTAACTTCATCTTTCTGTTCCTCTGACTTCTCATCTGAGCAAGGCCCAGAGAATTCCAGGTCAGCTTGCTCACGACAGGTGCCAGCCAAGTAAAAACTTTGCTGCTCCCTCTTCGCTCTTATCTCTGCGCTGACACATTCAGAAACTGTGGTTAACAGGACGTGGGTAGGGGGTGGAAGGGTGAGTTGAAGGAGAACAGGAGACCATCTGCTCCTCTCCCACTGCAGATACTGACCCTCAGAGGCCTCTGTTGCAAGGGTGGGTAGGAAGAAAGGCAAGGGGGAGGGCCAAGAGTGGAGATTTAACTTTAGATCAAATAGTTTTGATCAACTGGATATTTTTACTTTCTGAATTGAGGCTGTGTTTCTAAGTGGAAGCAACCATGGGAACTTTTATTCTTTTTTTTGAATTGGCTTATAGTTGCTTTACAATGATGTGTTGGTTTTTGTTGTACAATGAAGTGAATCAGTTACATGCATACATATGCCGCCTCCCTCTTGAGCCTCCCTGCCACCCACCCACCCCCCATCCCACCCCTCTAGGTCATCACAGACCACCTAGCTGAGCTCCCTGTGCTAGACGGCGGGTTCCCACCAGCTGTCTATTCCACACCTGGCAGTGCCTATAGGTCAGTCCCAGTCTCCCAGTTCACCCTTCCCCTCCCCGTGTCCATGGGTCCATCCCTACATCTGCGTCTCTATTCCTGCCCTGAAAATAGGTTAACCTGTACCATTTTTCCAGATTCCACATATATGCGTTAATATGTATTTGTCTTTCTCTTTCTGGCTTACTTCACTCTGTATTTTTATCCAAAAATATCCAGCAAAGTTCATAGGGTTGTCTGAATTGCAATTTAAGTTCAGAAGAAAAGCTGCTCCTCCTGAAAAGGTTTCAAGGGAGAGCGGGAAACAAAAACAAGCTTGCACTTCTGTTTTCATCCCCTGAGCCCTCTGTGTTCGATGTAAGGTTGACACAAAGGCCAGCTTCACCCCGTGCATAGTTCATGGGTAAACCTAACACTCACTCAGTTAACTTAACTGAGCGTATGCTTTGCAATCTGGGACAGGACTCAGAATTTCTGTCTTGTTTTGATTTTTTTTATTCAAAATACAATGCCCTTTCTGACCACAAAATATAAAACAGATAATTTGGGGGAAATGCCAGTCACTTATGCATGCACAATTTCCTTAGTTTTTAAACAAAAAAGCATGGTCATATTCTATGCCAGGAGCAACAACTATCTTCTCTTTCATCAAAAAGGTCACAAAGGGATTGCATATGACATTTTAATATAATCATAATATATTTATGTCCCTAGTTTGGCTTTAAAATTATATTAATTTACATAAAAGTAGAAGGGGATATATCAATAGAATCCATATAGAGATTTGCAAGTTTATCTTAAGTGAAAATGACTAAACTTGCCATTCAATATTATTCATTTGAGTCACAGTCAGTAGAAAATAAACATGATGTGATATTTAACTTAAAAAAAAACTCCCATTATGCGTCTTGGCAATCATTCCTATGTTCAAAAGAAATAGAGAAGAAGCAGATGCCCAATGGAAGTTCTAGAACATAATGGTACAGAAGGAACTAACATGTAAGGAAAGGAAATCTCAAAATGTAACTTATTTTATCATTCTCCAGCTACCAGCACAGTCTGAAAAGGAAAATAAAATATCCCAACTGAAGTCAGAACAACCAGGCTACAGAGCCACCATTATCTGTCCTTTGCTTGAGGTAAAAACAGGACCTGTCCCACTGGGCCTCACCCCCCACTCCACACCTGTCCCATCACCCGGGATAAAAGTGCTCACAGTGGCCTCTGCTTCATGCTGTCCTTGGGTAAATCTAACAACACATTTCTGGGTTATGTGATATCAACTTTAAATACCTGTTTCCACTTCTTCCACATCCTGATAGTAAAACATGAGGTGACGAAGGCCTCCAGCAGCAAAAAGCTGATCGATTCTTTCAATCTGGGAAAAAGGTAATGGCTTTGTTCTGAATCAGAAACCAGGTTTAAATCAGCATTTACTATCATCTTTCTTATTCGGGTAAGACTTCAGTTTATGCAAACCATATAGAGCATATTTCTTATAACAAAAAACCACAAAAGAATAAACATCTTAACATAGTAAAGGCTAAATTCAAAGAAGGATTTGATGAATCATAAAAGTATTTGCTACATACACATATCTGAAAAGAGATTGTCCCTTAATATTGGCTAATTTCTTAAAGTGCTGATATAAAGGCAGATATAAATATATTTTAATTTTTCACCCAATTATAGATCAGAAAGAGAGACCACACCTTTCAAAATGCAGTCTAACACACTATAAAAAAGTAACATTAAATTCCAATAACCTTGGAAAACCACCATGATGAGAATACATATGATTATGGAATGCTCCACCGTCTAGCAACTTAGTCCCATCCATGAGGTTCTGTATGCATCTAAAGGTCTGCCAACTGGCTGGCTATATGGCAGAATATGGTAGTCAAGGTCAGAAACAAAAGAAACCAGATTCAGCTGCCAAACCAAAATCAAAGCCAGGGAGCTACGGCACGAGTCAATCTCCCAGGACAGAACAGAATAAACTGAAAAAACAAAGATAAATTGGCAGCTGAGAGGAGATTCTGCTCTCTAATCTAGATTCCAAAATGGCGCCCAAGTCCAACTTCACTAGATGTAGAGAGACACAGAAATCTCTGTCAGAATCACGGAACTCAAATGATGAGCTTAACATGGAGAGCTGGAGAGCCCCAAGCTCAATCTGCCATCACCTGTACCAAGTCAGGATGGGGTCCTGTCCATGTTGAAACAGACACCCTTCCCTAAGGCCCAGCACAGACCCTGCCGTAGGACAACATGAGCTGTGCCCTCCATAATCAAGTCAGTGAGAACTCAAATGCATCGCACCTGATTCCCCTCAAGAATGGCATCCTCCACTTCAGTTTTGTTTAGGTCCACACAGGAAGCTACAATCCCAAACAAGTAGTCATGTCTCCCATCCAGACGAGCCCGCTTGGCTTCCTTCTCTTCCTTCAGTCTTTGCTGCAAGAAGGGAAGAAAAATGTGATGTGACAACTACTGTTGTCAAATGCATTCACTCTGTAATTCATTTTGTAACTTCATACTACCATTGCTTTTTCAAGTCTTAGGTATTCAGATAACACACAGCTTACTGGTACCACTTTTTATGCACTATCTTCTACTTTTAGAAATAATGTTATTTCTACTATGGAAATAAGATGTGCTCATTGTTTTGAAATTATGTAACACAGATAAGCCAAAAGAAGAAGCAAAAGTCACCTGCCAACCAGATAATATTACTGTTAACATTTTGTTCTAAATCTTTACAGACTTAATTTCATACATATATAAGCATTCAAAAGACCTTATATATAAGACACATAGCAAAATCTAAAAAATCTCTATTTTTGTAAACATTCCCTAGGCCACTAAAGTAATACATATTCTTCTACATTATTCCCTATGTTTCTTGCTTGTCTAAAAGTTCATATCTGGTCTTGAAATTAATTTCTGAATAGCATTGCTTACTTTTTACCTGTTGACTGTACTGTCACCAATGTTGCAGTTTGAAGCATATCTTTCCATATGTGCTCTGTTCATACAAACATATACAAACATATATACAGATTTCTATTTCTATTATACTATAAATGTTTTTCACACATTTTTACCTTAATAATACATCATAGACTTCTTTTTAGTTTAATACAGACTATTGTAACTTGCTTAATAGCTGTAAAATATTTAACAATATAGATAACTATTCATCCATTTCACCATCAGTCAATATTCAACTTCCAATTAATCTTAAGTAAGTGCATTATCTTTAATGCTAACCAGTAGCTCTGAGTCCTTCTTGCTTTTAACAGTTGTTAAACCCAACCCACTCCAGTAATCTTGCCTGGAGAATTCCATGAACAGAGGAGCCTGGCAGGCTACAGTCCATGGGGTTGCAAAGAGTCAGGCGTGACTGAGCAACTATCACTCAAACCCCAAATATGTATGAGCGCTATAGAGGCAAACACTACCCAGTGACCTCAGAAAACTAACCAGCCTGGTTTGCAGAATATAAGCAGAAAATGTAAATAGGACAGGCTGGCATTATGGTTGATACAGGGGCGTGAGATTTATGCAGGGGCATTCATAGGTCTTCAGAGAAGGAACCAAAGGGAGGATCCCCCTCTAGCCTAGTGCTGAGGAGGGATGGAAGGTAAAAAAAAAAAAAAAAAACCAAAGTTTCAGGAAGAGTTGACTTAAGCCTAGAGTTGAAGGAGACTTGACCACACT
The DNA here is from genome assembly GCF_019320065.1 of Cervus canadensis. Taxonomy (NCBI): domain Eukaryota; kingdom Metazoa; phylum Chordata; class Mammalia; order Artiodactyla; family Cervidae; genus Cervus; species Cervus canadensis. The sequence continues at coordinate 56,010,256 of NC_057401.1, forward strand.
ACCTGGGACAGGGGCATTTCTGCAGATTCAAAGGCCAAAAGGCATAAGAAAGCATAGCAGCTCTGAAAAGCACAAGGCAACCAGGATGGCTGAACTTGAACTAGAAAAACATAATAGGAAATGAGAGAGAAGTCAAATCATAAAATATCTTACGAGCCATGGAAGAAAGTATAAACATTATCTGAAGTCCATGGAGGATCACTGATGAGCTTCAAATCAGAAGAGATGTTTAGCTGTCCATGCTGCATCAAAACATCAGTCATTGTGACAGCAGTGTAAAAAGTGGATTGAAGTGATGCAAGTCTGGAGACAGGAAAGCCAGGCAGGTAGATGTGTTTGCAGAGCCTGCAAACACATTTGCAGAGCCTGGGATGGACAGGCCCCTGGGACTGTGCATCTGGAGCCCAAGGGGAATTCGCACTGCAGAGACAGACACCGGTTCTCAATATAGCATAACAGACATTATGGGCCAGATCTTCCTTGCAATTGCATTTACAAGATGGCTTCAGCATTCCATAGCTCTTCTGCAATGTTATTGTGCCACTAACTGATCAAGAGGTGGTCTCTCTATCTATCCCCTGTTCTTGAATCTGGCTGGACCTGTGACCAGTTTTCATCCCCAAAAATATGGAAAGAAGTGAGAATGCAAAACTTCCTAGGCCAGTCCTGCAGAGACCTTCAGCTTCTGCCTTTGCATTTGCAAATACTCCCTCAGAACCCAGCTACCATGCTATGAAATGTCCAAATCACACGGGAAGACCAAATGCAGAAAAACCAAGGCATTCTCGTCAACAGCTCAACAGATCTCCTAGTTCAGGGGTCCCAAACCTCTGGGCTGCAGGCCAGTACCTGCTGTCAGATCAGCCAGCAGCATTAGAGTAGAAATAATAGGGCTTCCTTGGTTGGCTCAGTTCAGTTCAGTTCAGTCACTCAGTCATGTCCAACTCTTTGTGACCCCATGAACCACAGCACGCCAGGCCTCCCTGTCCATCACCAATTCCTGGAGTCCACCCAAACCCATGTCCATCGAGTTGGTGATGCCATCCAACCATCTCATCCTCTATCATCCCCTTCTCCTCCTGCCCTCAATCTTTCCCAGCATCAGGGTCTTTTCAAATGAGTCAGCTCTTCACATCAGGTGGCCAAAGTATTGGAGTTTCAGCTTCAACATCAGTCTTCCAATGAACACCCAGGACTGATCTCCTTTAGGATGGACTGGTTGGATCTCCTTGCAGTCCAAGGGACTCTCAAGAGTCTTCTCCAACACCACAGTTCAAAAGCATCAATTCTTCTGTGCTCAGCTTTCTTTATAGTCCAACTCTCACATCCATACATGACCACTGGAAAAACCATAGCCTTGACTAGATGGACCTTTGTTGGCTCATGTGGTAAATAATCTGCTGGCAATGCAGGAGATCTGGGTTTGATCCTGGGTCGGGAAGATACCCTAGAGAATGAAATGACAACCCACTCCAGTATTCTTGCCTGGGAAGCCCCATGGACAGAGGAGCCTGGAGGGCTACAGTCCACGGGGTTGCAAAGAGTCGGACACAACTGAGTGACTAACACTTTCACTTTCAAGTGCACAATAAATGTAATGCACTTGAATCATCCTGAAACCATCCCCCCACTCCTCAGTCTGAGGAAAAATTGTCTTCCACAAAATCGGTCCCCGGTGCCAAAAAAGTTGTGAAGCACGGTTCTAACTGACACTCGAGCACCAATTTGAAAACTATCTTGGACATTCCAATCTAGTCAAGCCTACAGATGACTGCAACCTAGCCAATGACATGTGATACAGAAGAGCCATCCAGCTGAGCCCAGCCTCCCACAGACTCAAGAGAGACAATAGATAGCTATTAAGAGGTAATAGATAATTGATATCAGATATTTAAGCCATTAAGTTCTGGTATGATTTGTTATGCAGCATGAGGCAACAAAGTAATTCTTTTAGAATAATTTGATTAGTTGGACAGAAAACAACTGGATGCAGAACCACAGAAAAGAATGATTGGGAAAAGAGAAACATAAAGGTTCTAAAAATAAACTACTCTTTCCAGAAACTTGACTATAAAGGAAAGAGGGATGGTTACTAGTAGAAAAAGGAAAATTTAGAGTCTAAGGAGAATTTTTTAAGATACAATAGAATTACTAAAAACTAAAGAGGAAAAAGTTGGAAATTTCAGGGTTATTGAAAGACTATCACTAGACATATGCAATTTATGTTCATTTGTCCAAAACTGAAGGAACCGCTTGAGAGACAAATTAGTTGGGGATGGGGGTGAGGATGCAGGGCACAATTAAGGTTTCAAAAAACAATCTACTATCTTCTTGCCATTTCCCTAAAGAAAAGAACTGACACTAGTCTTAACCCAAAATGCACATTCCATAAACATTATATAGAAGTTAATTTAAATCTCTTTTCAACTATGGCTAAAACCAGGAAAATGTCTGTTCTCTGACTGTTTTCCACATTCTAGGCAGGGAGGAATAAAAGACTTTTCTCAAGGTGATCTTTCTGTGTTTATACTAAATGTCTCCAGCAGCATGAAGGTACAGTGGGTAACCAGGTGAGCCAAGGCCACAGCAACAAATCAACTAGATGGCAAATGCTGGGCAGCCAAAAACACATTTAAAAACAAAAGAGCCAGTAAAGTCAGGATGTAAACCAACTGAAGGCTTCCAAAGAATATAGAAATTTCTATAGGATTCTGCCATGGCAACACATTATTCTATGACCTGATTTTACAAGATTCCAACAGAAAAAAAAAGAACATATTCTAGTGGAGGAAAGGAAAGATTAAACACTAGTTATTTTATTTTTACTTAAATATCACAGGGAAAAACTCCTAAAGCAGTCTTATATATAAAACCAAATTATCAATGAGTTTTTAAAGTAAGTGTTTTCAGCACTATATTTAAAAGCATGTTAAGCATTGAATATATTCTTACATAACTAGCCTATCTCCTAATGATAAGTAATGTGAAATAAACCCTAGTGCCATGTAGATGAAAGAGGACAGTGTTTATCAATCTCAAGTTTCTCTGCCTTATACTAAGGTATCCTGGTACAATATGGGATTTTTTTTTTTTTCACTACCACAGAAAGTCAACAGTGTCAAATAAATATTTGGTGATTGGATCAGTGTGTTGTCAGTCCCTAAACTTGAACCTGCAGCTTTCTGGCTGCCAAGGAACTGCAGGAACAAGAAATCAGATGATTAGTTGGAGGTGGTTTGCCCTGTTGGCCTTTGGAATGTCTTGGAAACAGGATGACAAAGGCGAGAGGTGAACTATGGCATTATTTTTTTTAAAGGGTCACATTAAAATTGTCTTCTCTGCATGAGCAAGCTCCAACTGATAGAGGTGGGGAGGATGTGTTCAGAAGCCTATTCAGTGTTCAAGGAAATCTAGAGCAATATTTAAAATATTTCTACAAAAGCAAAACTACAATGAAGTATCACCTCACACCAATTAGAATGGCCATCATCAAAAAATCTATAAACAATAAATGCTAGGATGTGGAGAAAAGGGAACTCTCCTGTACTTTTGGTGGGAATGTAAATTGATGCAACCACTATAGAGAACAGTATGGAGGTCCTTTAAAAAGCTAAAAACAGAGCTGCCGTATGATCCAGCAATCCCACTCCTGGGCATATATCTGGAAAAAGCTCTAACTCATAACAATACAAGTAGTTTGTTCATGGCACCACGGTTTTGCAATAGCCAACACCTGAAAGCAAGCTATATGTTCATCAACAGATGAATGAATAAAAAAGATGTAGTGCATATATACAATGGAATGTTACTCAGCTACGAAAAAGAATGAAGTAATGTCATTTGTAGCAGCATGGATAGACCTAGAGACTGTCACTGCGAGGGTGATAAGTCAGACAGAGAAAGACAAATATGATGACATCACCTATATGTAGAATCTAAGAAGATGATGCTAAGCAACTTACTCGCAAAGCAGAAATGGAGTCACAGATGTAGAGGACAAACTTATTGTCACTAGGGGAATAAATTGGGAGATTTGGGGTTGACATATACACACCACTATATAGAAAACAGATAACTACGAAGGACCTATTGTACAGCACAGGGAACTCTAACTCAATACTCTATAATGACCTATATGGGAAAAGAATTTTAAAAAGAATAGATATATGTATGTGTATAACTGATTCACTTTGCTGTATGGAAAAAAAAAACTAACACAACATTGCAAATCAACTATACTCCAATAAAAAAGTTAATGATAAGCAAGCTAAGGTTTGCAGAATAAAAAATAAAATATTTCTGTAATGTTTCTGTAACTTGTGACAAAGAATGCTACTACCATTTTGAAATGAAAGAGGGAGTGATGTACTCCCTCCCAAGAAACAAGTGCTGATTTCAAGGTAGAGCAACATCACATACACAAACGAGCACTGGTACCAGACTGGGGTCCAGCCCCAGGGTGGCCCCCAATTGTACGACCTTGCATCTGTCTTTGAACCCTTCCAGACTTCAGGTTCTGCAACTCCAAAATCGAGGTGTAGGACTGTGTGACAGCTAAGTTCCATTCCATCTCTGAACATTTGCATTACTTCTCACTGATTCAAAAATTAACACAGGGACTTCCCTGGTGGTCCCATGGTTAAGAATCTGCCTTGAAATGCAGGGGACTCAGGTTCAATCTCTGGTCCAGGAACTAAGATCCCACATGCCACAGGGCAACTACTGAGCCCTCAGGCCACAACTAGAGAGTCTGTATGCAGTAATGAAAGATCCCACATGACACAATGAAGATTCTGATAGAGTTAAATAGAGAAATTAAAAAAAAAAAAAAAACCAACAATGTGTGCTGTTAAAAAAAAGGTAACACAGACAAGAGACTTAAGGGTGGGTTTTTATGTATGTTTTTGTTTGGTTGGTTGGTTTGGGTTCTTGGGGTCTTTTTATCAGATCAGGAGAGGTCTGGGGTAAGACTTGAGATTTTAAAATGTGAATCCCAACAAAGACCCAGTGCCATGTGTCTTCATAATAAAGCTCTGTGACTTTTTCTCATGACAAACCCATCCTTCCAATTTTTTTTTTAAATATACTAAGCTTTGCCTTTAACTCTAAAGAACCAAAGCCCAGGTCTACATGTTCATCTACATAAACAGTGCATGAATTACACCCATTTCATTTTGGCTTCAGGTTATAATCTCCAACTCCACGAGAAACTTTGTTGTTGTTCAGTTGCTAAGTCATGTCCAAGTCTTTGTGACCCCAGGGACTGCAGCATGCCAGGCTCCTCTGTCCTCCACTATAAACTGAAGTTTGCTCCAATTCATGTCCACTGAGTCAGCGATGCTATCTAACCATCTCACCCAACTCAGAATAGACCTTGATGCTGGGAAAGATTGAAGGCAAAAGGAGAAGAGGGCAGCAGAGAATGAGGCTGAAATGAGAAACCTTACTCTTGTTTATAAAATGGAGATAAAAGTTCAAACTTGAAAGGTACTTGCAAAGATTAAATTGTCCAGTTCCTGTGTCTCAGCAAAAGGTTAACTCCCCACTGGATCCTCACATCCAGAAGTGCCTAGGACTTAAGCTCCCTGCCTGGGTAGCCAATAGGCTGGACTCCATGCATCCCCAAACTCATGGACAATTTCACCTTTATCCATGTCACACTGTTCACACCAGGTCCATAACCTATCCTTTCTACAGCCTTTATATATATCTATATGTCATGTTGAAAAAAATGCTTTTCTAGAAGACACGATTAGCCTTGTTGCCCTCTGAATCTGAGTAAGAGATGTTTCAATGAAAGTCTGTTGCATATTTTTTAATGAATATATTTTCATTTTGTATTTGGGTGTTTTGTTCTTTTATGCATATGTAAAGTCGCTCAGTCATGTCCAACTCTTTGCGACTCCATGGACTATACAGTCCATGGAATTCTCCAGGTCAGAATACTAGAATGGGTAGCCTTTCCCTTCTCCAGGGGATCTTCCCAACCCAGGGATCAAACCCAGGTCTCCTGCACTGCAGGAAGATTCTTTACCAGTTTAGCCACCAAGGAAGCCCATGCTTATAGCAATGTAACAAACATAGCAGGAGAGAGTACAACATAGATTTAAATCCCCACTGGAGAGTATTGTAAATAATGAGGAGTCTATGAATTACAACTGAAACTCCTTATCTTAAATTACCAGGGTAAATACCTCTGATACCCATTCCACTTTGGCTCTCAATATCAGTCTCAAGCCCAGAGATAATCACCTGATGAAGCAAAGCTGAAGAGGCCAAGGACATTGTTTGATCATCTTAGGCCAGTTAGCTTCCCTTTATACCATTTTCCCCAACTGTAGATGAATCAGGGCACACCCATGAACAGAAGGGAAAATTACCCAAAGTGTATGTCTAAGTAAAATGGGGTGGGAGGGAGGCCCAAGAGGGAAGGAATTTATGTATACAGATAGCTGATTCCCTTGATGATAGTCCCTTGGACAGCAAGGAAATCAAACCAGTCAATCCTAAAGGAAAACAACCCTGACTATTCATTAGAAGGACTGATGCTGAAACTGAAGCTCCAATCTTTGGCCACCTGAGGTGAAGAGCCAACTTATTGGAAAAGACCCTGATGCTGGGGAAGACTGAAGGCAAAAGGAGAGGGGCAGCAGAGGATGAGATGGTTAGATAGCATCATCAACTCAATGGACATAAATTCGAGCAAAATTCCAGGAGATAGTGAAGGACAAGGAAACCTGGCGTGCTGCAGTTCAAGGGATCACAAAGAGTCAGACATGACTTAGCAACTGAACAACAACAATAGCTAATTCACTTCGTTGTACAGTAGAAACTAGCAGAACATTGTAATTATACTCCAATTTAAAAAATAAAATGCCCAGTTACTGGTAAAATAATATTTATTTTTCTTTTTTGAAGGGAGAGATCCAAATGGGTCAGGCTGGTTTCACTCACTTGTGTGCCATGTATTCAAGCTGATCCTTCCTATCTCCTAAAGGGTAAAATAAAATAAACATCAACTGAATCTCATCATTCCTACAAGAGGAGCAGCTCCACAGGGAGGGACGTTTTCTATTTTGATTTCTGCGCCATCTCCAGTACCCAGAACAGTGCCTAGCACTTAGCAGAGCCTCAATTGCTATCTAATCAGGGGATGATTAACCAAGTTTATCATTCACAAGTCACTCTCATGTAATTAAGGACTGGTGCAAATTATTCTAGCTCCATGTGAGTCCGTGGCAGGTGCAGAATTCAGTCAATAAGCTCCTGGGTCTTGCACGTTGTTATGACTTCAGCAGAAACCACTGCACGGAACTCCATCATTAGTATGGATTATGGCTCCCCCTCAATTCACAGCCACTATAACTAACCTCACTTAGCCGACATCCCATTCAAACGTGCTGAATTACAGAAACAGACGGAAGCAGTTCTGCTTCTCATTTCTACAAATGAAAGGGCCCTCTCCAAGTTAACCCAATTTCCATGTCTTCCAACAAAGAAAAGCCTCCCTTTTCTGTCTCCCAGCATTTTCACCGTAACCCACAGGGCACGGCTTCCTCGCTGGGAGAGGCTGCTCTGTGACGATGCCTCCTGGACCATCCGAACCTGCTGGAAGATTAATAATTGGCTGGAAGAACCGCAAGGGAGCAAGGCTCCACTCCCCATTGCGCTTCTGGCATCTTAACGTCCCTTCCTCCCCTTTTATGTCACTTCTCCAGGTGAAGGGCCACATCTGCAGAGGAAGTGTGACACCTCCTTCCCGCATTAAGAGCACTTGAGCAGAGTGGTTCCTGGGAGGGAGAGACACTCCAGGCTGACTAATCCACTCCCAGCAGGTGCTCCAGGGAAGCCCTCCTTTATTTAAAAGGAGTTGCACTCCCTCTCCATCGCAAAGAGCTAGCTAGCACTTCAACAGAGACGGTCCCATCAATTTTCTTTCCACCTGAGAGTAAGTTCTGGAATCTTATCTATTATTGCTGGAGTTTTCAGGGCCCCTAAATCTCCCCATTTACCAACTCCCTTACCCATCATTCTTTCCAAGCATATAGAAGACCCCTCCTTACCCGTCACTGTATGTGGATTTTTCACCCAAGCCAACCCAAAACCTGCTTAGAGGTGTGTCCCCATCACCACCTTACCTCCTCTCCCCCCAGCATTCCATAATCCAAACTCTGACACCAACTCAATGGACATGAGTTTGAGTAAACTCTGGGAGTTGGTGATGGACAGGGAGGCCTGGCGTGCTGAAGTCCATGGTGTCACAAAGAGTCAGGCATGACTGAGCAACTGAATTGAACTGAACCGAACTTAGAGTCCATTTTCTACACCCCAAATGTCTGAACCTGACCAAGATTTAGTGAGACTTTATGGGATGGAGGTGTACCCACACATATATTTAAAATAGATAACAAACAAGGACCTACTGTCTAGCACAGGGAACTCTGCTCAATGTTATGTGGCAGCTGGATGGGAGGGGAGTTTGGGAGAGAATGAATACATGGATATACACAGCTGAGTCCCTTTGCTGTCCACCTGAGACTATCACAACATTGTTTGTTAATTGGCTATACCCTAATACAAAATAAAACATTTTCAAAAAAATTTTTAAAGGCTTAGCCTTCACATGCCCATGTATTCTTTCTTCCTCCAATCCTACAGAGGTTTTAGTCCAAAATCAGGAATACCACTCTTGTACAATTCCAAGTCCCCTTGAGCAACAGAGGCCATATAATTCAAGTGGTTTTCACTCACTTGCTAAAAAAAATACATATATAATGTCATCATTCACTTTATCCATGACCATGGGATTTCCCAGTCAAGAATACTGGAGTGGGTTGCCATTTCTTTTTCTAGGGGATCTTCCGGACCCAGGGATTCAACCTGAGTCTCTTGCATTGCAGGCGGATTCTTTACCAACTGAGCCACCAGGGAAGCCCCATTGTATATGACACGGGGCTGAAGTCCCAAAACCTCCCTTATTCATCACAAAGAACCACGATGCTCAGAGCTGATGCTCATCAGAATCACCTGGAGGCTTTAAAACGCTGATTCCTTTGTCTCCCCAGAAACTCTGACCCCTCTTGTGTAGAGGTGTGTTTCCCAAAAGCTCCCCTTGTGATTACAGTGGTGGCCCAGCCTGAGAACACTGTCTCAAAGGAAAGCATTTGATGACATGATCATAATTTACAAACACCACAAGGTTTTCACTTGAGTTAGGAACTTAGGATCCCTGTAACTCTAGATCTTTCCTTTCTCTCATTATTTGAGTCGTGCAAGAATTGATAGGAAGCACGGGTTTCAGCTCAACTCCACGAGGCCCAAAAGTGTTGTGGAGCCCAGTGGCGGGCACAGGGTAGGTGGTCAACCGATACTTGTGGAATGGGTGGATTCTGCACTTCGAGTCACATTCTCCCGGGGTCTAGAGATGGTGTAGTGACTACGTGGCCATGTCAAGCTGTGACTCCTTCAGGATTGGGAGCCTCCACCTAGGCATTAACAAGCAGTACTTGCCCACTCCCCACAGTTACATCCTAAAACAAGGGTCCCCAACCCCCAGGATCTAATGTCTGATGATCTAAGGTGGAGCTGATATGATAAAAATAGAAATAAGGTGCACAATAAATGTAATGAGCTTGACTCATCCCAAAGCCATTCCCCCTACCCCAGGCCATGGAAAAACTGTCTTCCACTAAATCTGTCCCAGGTGCCAAAAAGGTTGGGGACCGCTGTGACCTAGAGCCATTCACCTCCCCAAGTTCCAAGGAAACTGTTTTGATCTGTGCACGTGAAAGGTGCTCACAGGACCAAACACGCCTGGGCCTGATTAAGAGAACCCTGAAACCAGCTTGGCTACTTTGCCGAAGAATAACAACACCAACATCTTTTCAGCCTTCAAAAGGAATCTGAGAGCAAAGGTTCCTTTCTTGGCTTGGCTTCCATTGTGTACTCCCTGAGGAACAACGGCCCCTCCAGGGGAGTTTCTCAGCAGTGGAAGGAGGTGCCCTCTCTCCCCAACCAGTCTCTACCTCCCACCCCCTCAAGAATCACTGTTTAGAGAAACCTAGCAAGCCCGGGAAAGTCAGTGAGCAGCTGTAATCCCTAGCATCAGGATGTAAGTGGAAAACATGAATGATGCATATTTCAGCAGCAGGGAGAAAACTTGCCCCCATTTCAAAACTAGGTTTGCAATTAAATGAATTTAGGCCAAGAGGACTCTCATAAATCTTTCAGGTGTTTTTTTCTAAAGGTTGGCAAATCCCAGTTTAATTTTAGGGAAAGAAAGAAAAACAAAATCTGTTGAGTCTGGAATTCATGTCCATGGTACGCTTGAAAGTAGGTACTAAGCATTCTTCATCTTTGAGAAAAGCCAAAAAAAAAAGAGGGGTGGGGCAGGCATCATGATGCCTGAGTCAATATATACAGAATTATTTCAAGTTTTATCATTGACAAGCATTTGTGTTTATTATACAATGAAAAGGATACATGGTTTGACTTTTCTAAATCCAGAGAGCTTATGGTTTATTCTGAACAGAGTCAATTATTACATTACAATAATCTAAGGACAATATAGCATCACTACAGTAATAGTTGCAGACTAAGATTAAATATAGAGGTTAATTTTGTACCTTAAGCAGTTTGGGAATCTCTGTCATTGATTATTTTAGGTGATGAAGGTATTAATAAACCATCAAATGAGTGCACTAAACAGAAAATGTGTAATTACTTACATAATACACTGCAACATTATTAAGGTAATTCTGTTAATATCATACATCAGGGGGGTAAACAGAACCAGCACCCCAAATGTATAGAAACTTCCAAAAAACTTAATATACTTCTAAAAGATAACTAGTGCCAAGAAAGAATCCAATTCATTCATTATACTCGCGATGTTATCAGGAATTTTCATTTTTGTGATTTGGTAGTGAAGCACAGAGAAGTGAAGAAGAGGAAAAATATTCAGACATGTGAACATTTAATTAATTCAATTTATTGCAAAAGCATAAACTAGGGTGTATTAGTACCAGGTTCTGACCCTGGCAAGCTGAGGTCCATGGGGTCACAAAGAGTCAGACATGACTTAGCAACTGAACAACAACAAGTACCAGGTTCTGGGTTAAGGGAAGGCTATTAGAGATGGAGGAGGCAATATCTAGTCATCTGGGAACTCACAGCAGACAAATGCCATCTCACTGCAGTGATGTGATGAGAGTTCACACATCAAAGTGCTGGGAGGACCCAGGGAAGGGAGTCCCCACCTCCTCCTAAAGTGTCAGGGAGGCTTCTCAGAGAAGGTGGTGCTTGTACTTGGTCTTAAATAATAAGCGTTTTCAGGCCAACAAGTTCAAGGGCTTGGCTGGAAGATGCTGACCTTGGGAGAGATGCCTCAGAATGGTGGGGCTAGGGGAAGGAGGGTGGCTGGTGGCAGAGAGTTTAGGAAAAACAGAGACAATGTTTCTGTGTTTTGCAGTGGAAGACATGAGCTACAAGCCTGGCCAGAATCATCCAGGATGCTAGGGGTGCATAAAAGATACAGCAATCAAGCCCTGAGGAAGCATGGGTCAATGTTGACAACAGAGTTTTGGAGAAACCTCAATTTTTTTCTGACATTAATCATCAGTGGAAGAGGCTCCAAACACCTCTTTATGCATCTGCCTAATCCAAAGCTGCTGAGTTGAGTCCTAGGCTAAGGGAAGCTCATTCCTCATCCTTGTAGCTCACGGTCTGTGACCACATTTCTGGGCCCATAGAAGGTGGTAGGGGACAGGGTAAGTGGCAGGGTGTCATTTTAAAGAAGGCTGCCTTAATAAATTCTCATCACCAACAAAAGCTTATGGGTCTAGAAGAATGCAGTCACCAAAGCACCCTGAGTGGGTTTTTCTCATCAGGCAAGCCGCTTGAGAGTCCCTCGGACAGCAAGGAGAGCAAACCAATTAATCCTAAAGGAAATCAACCCTGAATATTCATTGGAAGGACTGATGCTGAACCTGAAACTCCAATACTTTGGCCTCCTGAAGCAAAGAGGTGACTCAATGGCACAGACCCTGAGGCTGGGAAAGACTGAGGGCAGGAGGAGAAAGGGGTGACAGAGGATGAGATGGTTGGATGGCATCACTGACTCAGTGGACATGAATTTGAGCAAAGTCCAGGAGAGAGTGAAGGACAGAGGAGCCTGGCTTGAATGCCCAATGTGCTGCAATCCATGGGGTTACAAGGAGCCGGACACAACTTAGCAACAGAACAACAAGCATTATCCCAAAAGATGGAGCCTGTATTTCTACAAGAAGCCACAGTTTAGGTGACAAGGTGCAGAAAAGCCTAAAGATGCAACTCCTTTTTAATTTTAAATTTGAAATAACATATAGCCTTATGCACTATCCAAAAAATTACTAGATAAACATGTTTCTCACAGGTTCATCAGAACACGACTTTGAACTTGTTTAGGAATTTTTGCACACAAGTGTAAGAGATGATGTTCTAAGACATGTGCAAGCTCACAGACAGCAGCTCCTTACCATTAAAACGCGGGTGACACTCTGCTTCCAGAGTTGTCGCCTGCCGATCCTAAACATCCCAGCAATCTGTTCAGCTCACAGACTCTTCCAGAATGATCTTCTAGCTCCTGGGGGACCAATTCATCATCCAACAGGCTTTCAGATGAAAAGTCTTTTGGAGGACCAGAAGTTCACATGTTTACGTGTCCAATTTGCATGTATTATGAACCATAAATGGAATAAAAACTAAAACCTATACTTGAATTCAAGTTTTCCTTCTAGAGGCTCTCTGCCTTGGCCTCTCCTCTCTTCCAAAGCCCTGTGTTGTTAGGGCAATACTGTTTACACACTATACAGTTGAACTGTGTCTCCCATTCATGCTTATCAACCTATCAATGCATTTGAACAGCTGGGTTGCAACACAACCGCTGAGGTTCGTTTAATTCTAGACACTTCCCAACAGTAAGCTTGAAGTCAACAGAGATATTTGAATCATTTCTTTGAACAGTGAGTAACTTTAAACCATATCAAAACAGAAAACAGAGAAGCCACAGCTCTGAATCAGTTGCACAAGACATTCAGTCCATCTTTGTCTAAACAACTTTTGTGTGCTCGATTAACTGCCAGGCTTGTGACTAATTGTGATTGTCAGGTAGGCTAATTGTAAGCCAATGGAGCCATTTTCTCCCCATAAAAAACAAGCCTACTTCATATGCAAATAGCAAATGATATCCATAAATTACTTGCACTCACAGAGCTGTACTTACAAATAAACCAAGGTTATTTATTCTCTGTGACTAAAGATCTTGATCATCCTTGCTGTAAAGACATGATGCGGAATCACAGCCAACGTGATCTGAGAAGTCTAGTAGGTGTGATTCCTCTCGTCAAGATAAATAAATGGCAGGACATTTAAGGTTGGACATGTTGAATCCAGGTTTTAGTCCTTAAAGTTCAAGTTTCAGGAACTCAAATCCAGTCAGGTCATCCAAGGATAAATCGGGAACCAGGGGACCAATCCTACCAAGATCTTGCTAATTACTCTCACATGAGACCCAATTGAAAGCCAGCATGCTAATTTGGTATTGATACCTACTGCTAATTTGGATGTCAGTTTGGTACCTGAACTTGGGAGATTCACTTCAATAGTCAACATTAGGGAAGGGGCCTCCATACATAGCTTCCCAGGTAGCGCAGTGGTAGAGAATCCGCCTGCAATGCAGGAGACGAAAAAGACACGGGTTCGTTCCCCAGGTTGGGAAAATCCCCTGGAGAAGGAAATGGCAACCCACTCCAGTATTCTTGTCGGGAAAATTCTATGGATAGAGGAGCCTGGTAGGCTACAGTCCATGGGGCCACAAAGAGTTGGACACGATTGAGCAACCGAGCAGTGATTTCATTCCATGTGGAGAGTTAACAGAGAGACAGCACTTAGACCTAAATACTGTTTGGTAAACAAGGCACTAGAGACTTCCCTGGTGGTCCAGTGGCTAAGACTCCACCTCCCAATGCAGGGTACTGGGGTTCTATCTCCGATCAGAGAACTAGATCCTATATGCCCCAACTAAGAATTGGCATGCTGCAACAAAGATTGAAGATCCTACATGCTGCCCAATCAATAAATAAATGTTTTTTAAAAAGAAACACATACACAAAAAACACAGGAAGTTAAAGTTGGTTTACGGGATAGTTTTTAGTCAGCCTCTGGGTATAGGCAAGCAACTGTTTTCTGTCCTAACCATGAATGAAGACAGTATCTAGACTAGCCCTCATTCTCCTCTGTGCCAGGATGAAAGGTCAAATCACAGTATTTTCTCATCCTCCTTGCTCAGGATCTAAGTATCAGTCCCAAGAATCCTCTGTCAACACATGACCTCAGGACAGAGATGAAATTCACTATGTCACCATTTATCTTTCATTAGTTACATTGAAATCGCAGCTTCCCTAATGGTATTTTAGGCACCATCGTCATTTCATCAGCAGCTCATTTATTAATACAAGAATCTCTCTTGGGAAGAGTTACTTTCTGGGAAGATTTCCACAGATGGCTGATGGCATTCATCCTGGGTTTGGCAGGCATCACCATGGCTCTCTCGAGGCCCCGCAGTAAACTGCAGTCTTTCAACCTCGGGCTGAATTTCAGCCTCAAGACAGTAGGTGTCTTAAGGAATCCCCTTGAGTGAAGGAGGTTCACTGAGAATTGTCATCAAGTAGCACAGATGAGGGGCTTTCCTGGAAGCTCAGTGGGTAAAGAACCTGCCTGCAATGCAAGAGACCGGGGTTTGATCCCTGGGTTGAGAGGATCCCCTGCAGAAGGAAATGGCAACTCACTCCAGTATTTTTGCCTGGGAAATCCCATGGACAGAGGAGCCTGGTGGGCTACAGTCCATGAGGTCTCAAGTTCAGTTCACTCGCTCAGTCATGTCCAGCTCTTTGCCACCCCATGGACTGCAGCATGCCAGGCTTCCCTGCCCATCACCAACTCCCGGAGCTTACTCAAACTCATGTCCATTGAGTTGATGATGCCATCCAACCATTTCATCCTCTGTCATTCCCCTTCTCCTCCCGCCTTCAATCATTCCCAGCATCAGGGTCTTTTTAAATAAGTCATTTCTTCGCATCAGGTGGCCAAAGTATTGGAGTTTCAGCTTCAGCATCAGTCCTTCCAATGAACATTCAGGACTGATCTCCTTTAGGAAGGACTGGTTGGATCTCCTTGCAGTCCAAGGAACTCTCAAGAGTCTTCTCCAACACCACAATTCAAAAGCATCAGTTCTTCAGTGCTCAGCACAATTTAGCAACTAAACCACTACTACAGCACAAACCAATCAAAGCACAAGCATGCATCTGACCCCCTGCCGCCTAATTGCCAGCTGACAGTAAAGTCGGTTTCTGGTCATTGGAGAGGGGCATCAAACGCCGCTCAGAGGGAGACTCGGGTGAGTTTTCCCATGAGTACTTTCTACCAGGCGATGGCTTCAGCAAGCGAGACACCTCGTCGTTTCTGTTTTTCAGTCACATCCAGCTTTCTGCCACCACGCGGACTGCAGCATGCCAGGCTCCTCTGTCCTCCACTCTCTCCCAGAATTTGCCCAGATTCATGTCCACTGAGCTAGTGATGCCGTCCAACCATTTTATCCGCTGCCACCCCCTTCTCCTTCTGCCCCCTCCTCCTACAGGAACTTTTAAGCTGAGGAGTCCTCCAGCCCCATCTTTATGGGCCATTGTTCCAAGCTGAATATATTGACCATTTCACAAGTCTCAAGTCAGACATAATGAGAATACAAGAGTGGACAATGAACTTCATATAGGCAGGCGACTTCATCCAGAAATCCAAGTACCTTCAGGCAAGGTTTAAAGTTTCACTTTCATTCATTCACTCACTCTTCATTCAGCAAATGTGAGTACTTTTTATAGGACCAGGCACTGTACTATGTATTAAGCATAGAGCAGCTAATTAAAACACATGCTTGGGACTTCCCGGTGGTCCAGTGGTTATGAATCAGCCTTGCAATTCGGGGAGACAGGTTCAATCCCTGGTCAGGGAACTAGATCTTGCATGCTGCAGAGGAACGAAGCCCCAATGCCACAACTACTGAGCCCTCGTGCTCCAGAGCCCATGTGCCACAACAAAAGATCCCACGTGATGCAACAAAGGTCTCGTGGACCAGTGATTATGTAAGACTAAGACCCAAAACAGCCAAATAAATAAATTAATTTAATTTTAAAAATCACACTTAATCAAACACTAAAAAAAATGTTCATTGTAAAATGCATAATTATTTTAGAGGACCTCCAAAGAGAAAAATAAAACACTGCCAATTACACTTAAAAAGAACCTCAATTTTAGGCTGCATTCTGAATTCACAGACATTAAAATGTAAAACATGTAGATCTCAGAAGCAATGAAAAGCCAACATGCCGGCCTTCACTGGGGGAAGATATGAAATAAACAACATACAAATGTATACATAATTATAAATAAAACATGATTACAAATTGTGGAAAGTGCCATAAAAAAGGAAATCTTGATGCAAGCTTCACTTGGATCTGTGTTCTAAATTACTGCCATTTGTAATTAAATTCCAAAGTGTGAAGTTTCCTGAACTCATTGCTAAATCAGGAAGAATTACCTACTTTGAGCCTTGCAGCCCTGTACGTACAACCTACTGCGGTAGAGTAACAAAGGGCAAGCTCTGGGGTCAGACACACGCATGCTGTGAGCAGGCTAAGTTGCTTCAGCCATGTCTGACCCTGCGCGACCCTATGGACTGCAGCCTGTCCATGGGATTCTGTCCGCAAGATTCTCCAGGAAAGAATACTGAAGTGGATTGCCATTTATTTAGGGAATCTTCCCATCCCAGGGATCGAACCCACATCTCTTACATCTCCTGCATTGGTAGGTGGGTTGTTTACCACTAGCGCCAACTGGGTCAGACACACCTGGGTTTAAATCCCAGATTGGCTCTCTTTCAGCTATATGACATCAGAGCTTTTGTTTCCTAAATTATGCATTAGAAATAAACCCACCTGCCTAACAGACTTGTGATTATGTAAAATTCCTGGATCCTCACAGGTACCTAATACATGAAAATTATGATAATATGTTTTATTTGCAAAAAAAAGTTATGACTACAATTAGTAACAATACCAACATAGGGATGAATTCCCAAGGAATTTAACCCAACACATAAATTTCAGTGTAGAGCTGCTTCAAAATTTTGCTCTTGATTTCCCAATATATCCCAAGAGAAAGAGTAGATCCAGGTTTTAATCGTTACCATCTACACATTTTTCACAGATTTCTGCTTCTAAATGTCTCAGTGAGGCCCAGCAGAATTAAATACATTCATCAGTTTAATGGCCTTGTAAACAATGATACAAGGGGGCAGCATAAAAAATGGTAAGTGGGATGAGAAAGTACCATATCTCAATCCATTCTGAGTAGCACATTTTTCTGCACTTTTAACCATATTGAAATTGGTCACATCTGCTATTCACTTTTAACTGTTGGTTGACAGAAATCCTGGCCAGAGTTTGTGCAGACTCAGTTGTCACTCCAGGTGTCAGGATAAGGCCACTGGAGCACCTCGATAACACAGTCAACAAACTACTGGAAATCCATCTGAGGGAGGAACGTGTGTCCTGGTTGTTTTCTGAAACTCTTCCACTGACATCTTCTGGGAAGATCAAGAAAACACCAGCATCACAACTTACAGATTACATGACAGGAGATGGAAAGAAAACCCCAGGAGAGTCAGACCCTCGATGAGAAGCAGCTTTGGAAATTTCTTAACCAATTCATCACATTTATATTTGTATAGATGCACAAGAGTGACATATGATTTTTCTAAATCTAGGTTTAATCAAACCAGTCAATCCTAAAGGAAATCAACCCTGAATATTCAGTGGAAGGATTCATGTTGAAGATGAAACTTCAATATTTTGGCCACCTGATGCGAAGAGCTGACTTATTGGAAAAGACCCTGATGCTGGGAAGGATTGAAGGCAGGAGGAGAAGGGGACAACAGAGGATGAGATGGTTGGAT
The DNA here is from genome assembly GCF_019320065.1 of Cervus canadensis. Lineage (NCBI taxonomy): Eukaryota > Metazoa > Chordata > Mammalia > Artiodactyla > Cervidae > Cervus > Cervus canadensis. The sequence continues at coordinate 56,028,299 of NC_057401.1, forward strand.
GGCATCACCGACTCAGTGGACATGAGTTTGAGCAAGCTTGGAGAGTTGGTGATGGACAGGGAAGCCTGGCATGCTGCAGTCCATGGGGTGGCAAAGAGTTGGACATGACTGAGTGACTAAACAACAACAAATGTTTAAGTCTATGTTCAGTTAACTAAGTTGAATAAAGAGCTTTTTCAATTAAAAAAAATTCTAGAAAGCAGTGTAGCCTGGATTAAATGACAGTTGTTTTTTCTATCTTAGTGGTTAAGGAAACAGTGGTGTGTCTTATATCTGATGATGGCTGAGATCAGATGAAATACAGTACAGTGATACCTAATGATCAAAGACAACTTCTTGGAGAAGGTAGATTCAAGTTAAGCTCTGAAGAAGAGTAAGATTTAAATAAGAAGATGTAAGGGCATAACATACAAGGAAAGTATCACCAGCAAAGCACAGAGGTTGGATTTCAAAAGAAAGCCTTTCTGGTGCTACAGTTGTACAGAAATATGCGTGATTAATCTCTGAAGAATATGTGAGGCTGAACTGCGGGTGTCAACCAACCTGCGGTGGTCCTCACCGGCATTAGGGAGTCACTGAAGAATAAGCTGATTGAAATCTTGATTAGGAAGCGTATGCTGTGTCTACGGCCATACCACCCTGAAAGCGCCCGATCTCGTCTGATCTCGTAAGCTAAGCAGGGTCGGGCCTGGTTAGTACTTGGATGGGAGGAAGCTTATGCTGAAGAATGGGAGGAAAAGAAGATTGCAGTCAGAATCCTAGGCATGAGGAAATAAAGGATTTAATAAGGGAGTGGAGACAGTGGTCACCTGATCCACTCAACACCAAACAAGCTAAGGGACCTCCTCAACAGTCCAGTGGCTAAGACTCCACTCTTTCAATGCAGGGGCACAGGTTCACTTCTTGGTGGGGGAACTAAGACCCCACATGAAGCATGGCACTGGCCAAAAACAAACAAGCTAGATAAAAAGAGGCAAGTTCTTTTATCCCATCCACCATGTTGCCACCCCTAAGCTACCCCCATATAGAAGTCCTGGTTGAAGAAGAGGGGAGAAACAGATAGATAGAACTTGACAACTGGTAATGGGGGATTCCATGGTGATTGGAATTTGTCCAAGGTGATTCCATGCTGTGTCAAGCTTGGTAAAGTGAAGAATAACTCAACAGGAATGGAAGAATCTAGAGAAGGAGTGCATGTTGGAGAAAAGAATACTAAAGAAATGGAAATACAGCTCTGGTTCTTTGCTTTTCCTATTGGTCTTTTCATCTTGAAAACATGAAGGTCAGTATGCTTGTGCTTGGTCGTTCAGTTGTGTCCGACCCTTTGCAACACTCTGGACCTGCCAGGCTCCTCTGTCCATGGGCTTCTCCAGGCAAGAATACTGGCGTGGGTTGCCATTTCCTCCTCCAGGGGATCTTCCTGACCCAGGGATTGAGCCTCCAGCATCGGCAGGCAGATTTTTTACCACTGAACCGGGAAGCCCAAGAATACTGGCATGGGTAGCCTATCCCTTCTCCAGGGGATCTTCCCGACCAAGGTCAGTATATGTGAGACCAAGAACATCCAGTATCTTTCTCTTTACTTCTAAATTCATAAAAGAAAGAAAAAACTCACAATTAAAAGAAAGATAACTAATCATATGTGGATTCAATAAGTACTTTAGCTGTCTTCCCTCAAAAAAATTTTTGAAAACTTTAATTAAGTGGTGCAGGATGCTGGTTTTGCTATGATTGCCATGAGTTCAAAATGTACAGCAAAAGCTAAAAAAGATGCATAAGTTTTCTGCAGCCTCATCTGCCAAAATTCAAAAGAGGAAGGGAGAAACACAATTGAAATCCCAAAGAACAATACAGAAAGCTGATGCATTTAGAGTAAAGTATCCACTAAACAGAACACCCATGGTTCCGCAGGTATAGACTGGAAGAATAGAGATGCTCAGTGTTAATGCTCATTCCAGATGCTATTTTGTATAGTACCTTTTGAGCAGAAAGTGTAAGAATTGGGAATTTTTGTGCAACCTTCTGATTTCTTGTCTTTCCTCTGGTAACACTTCAATGCATTCATAGAAACAGCATTGTCCTGGCTTTGGGAAGCCACGTTTTCAGTGTTGACACCCAAATACTGGTTGAGTGTACGATGTTAATAAACCAGCTGCCACTCCAATCCCAGCCCATAAACAACAGGAAGTAGGTGACCAGATGATCTTACAGGCACCATCCTGTAAGCAGCTAAGCAAGACGCAGGAAGTAAGTGAGTGATCTCTGTCACTTGCATCCCAAGCCTACAGCATGTTAAAGTAATCAAAACATTATCTTAACATGAATTTTTCAAGTACAATCTTACAACACGGCAAACAAAACACTGGAAAATTATGATATCACTGGAATCATCTGAAATGAGGTTGATGACTTTAACTTTGCAGGGCTGTGACATCTTTGATAATATTGTTTTCCCATAGAAATTTTTTCCCATTCTAGATGCCCAATTTTGAACAAATGATGTTCCCAGGACCATGACACTTGTTGTGTATAGAGCTACGGTGCTTTCAATGGACTACCCTCAGCCATGAAAAAGAATGAAATAATGCCATTTGCAACAATATGGATGGACTTGGAGATTATCATACTCTAGGTGAAGTCAGTCTGAAAGACAGACAAATACCATATGGTATCACTAATATGTGGAATCTAAAAAAGTGATACAAGTAGAACTTATTTACAAAACAGAAATAGACTCACAGACAGAAAAACTAACTTATGGTTATCAAAGGGGGGAGGGGAGATGGATATATTAGAAGTCTGGAATTAAAATAAATGTACTACTATATATAAAATAAATAGCCAACAAGGACCTATGTGATAGCACAAGTAACTACACTCAGTATCTTAAAATAACCTATAAAGGAAAAGAAACTAAAAGAGAATAGATAAATACATATATGTATAACTGGATCACTTTGCTGTTCCCCTGAAACTAACACATCATTGTAAATCAACTATATTCAATAAAAACTTTTTAAAAAATTAAGTTGCAGTGCTTTTTAAGATTCTCCTCCCAAACCTAAGCACAAGCTGAGGGGCTCCAAATGAAGATATGAAAATCAAATTTTAGGTGCAAATCACAGAATTCATGGTAGTAAAGTCCATCCAGTATTCTGCTCTTCAGTCAGCTACTTAGCCTGGTTATAATTTTTTCATATTAGTCCCTTCCGGATCATATTGCCTCATTCAGTTACCCCATTCGCTCTTTATTTAAGACCAAAATTTTGGCACTATTTCGCACACCATTGAGAAAAACAACACTTCTTTAATTAGCATCTTGTTTGTAGTTATAATCTAAAAGATAAGCAACAGCTTGGGAATGATCCTATGCCTTAATTACATGTTCTTTCCGAAATGCAAGGTCCAAACAGTAAGACAAGTATTAACTAGAGAGATGTGAAAAGAATCCTTATTTCTTTAATAATTTTTATGTATCTATTTATGTTTTTTAGCTGTGCTGGGTCTTCACTGCTGCGTGGGCTCTTCTCCAGTGGCAGAGAGTGGGGGCTACTCTCAAGTTGTGGTGAGGGGCTCCTCATCGCTGGGCTTTCCTTGTGACGGAGCATGGGCTCTTGGGCGCGGGCTTCAGTACTTGCAGCTCGGCAGCTCCATCGCTGTGGTGCACAGGCTTGGTTGCTCCGAGGCATGTGGGATCTTCTTGGGTCAGGAATCAAACCTGCGTCTCCTGCATTGGCAGGCGGATTCTTTACCACTGAGCCACCAGGGAAGCCCAAGAATCCTTATTAATGGGATAGTTCTTGCTTTGTGAAAGCTGTAGATACAAAAGATCTTGACCTTTCTGTTACCTGTCTGTTGCTACTGTTCCACACATGGGCTTTCTAAGATGCTGAGGCATGATCCTTTTCCCAAACATAAAGCAACAGAAACGCCAACTCATATTCCATCTCTTTTGGTTCTGATTTAGTTTATCAGGTATCTATTTAGGAGGAAACTATCTTTCCTTACATAAGTCTGATAATGAAGATGCCAAGATCTGGTTCTGAAAATGACGATGTCAAGGACCAGTGAGTAACACTGAGACATGAGTGTTATTTCCACATCCCCCATCCACCGGCTCCCGCTGATCCCACCAGCAGACACACACAGACCTTCAGGAAGCCAACGTAACAGCAGCAGAGGTGAGGGTCAGGGGCCCAGGGATCACTGGAGGACCATTTTGAGGCTGCTCTGCCATTACCACAGCTGTGCTTATTCAACAGGGAAAGAAGAAAGTAGAGAGTCAGCTTCACGAACAAACATCAGAATTCTTACGGAATCCTGCATCTCTCTGCTTTTCTCTTGTGCTAAAATGTCATGAAATGGTAATCTCAAAATCTTGTCCCTTGCCTCCAGAGAATAAAGTCTGTCAAACGGCATTCAGTGTAAAAATCAAATCTTATTATCAGGGATGATCAGTTGATTCACTCAAGAGACATCTTCTAAAGGCAGCAAAGAACAACATCCCAGGCTTCAGAAGCACATTACTTAGCCACCATCATGGGGAACTTCCCGGGGTATGATATCATGACTTTGCAAACCCTTTTAATATGATATTTAAGGGAATGGCTACCCATTTCACTATCCTTGCCTGGAGAATTTCATGGACAGAGGAGCTTGACGGGCTACAGTCCATGGGGTTGCAGACAGGCAGACATGACTGAGCAACTAACACTATCATAAACAAAAACCCATGAAAATAACCAAGACATATTTATAAACTTGGTGGTTAGCACTCACATCCATGCCAAGGGGTCTGGTAGGAAAGTGATGCATTGATTCACGAGGCAGAAAAACTTTTGATTACAAGAATGTGCTCAGATTCAGAAAATCTATTTATCTGAAACCAAGCAGTGATTTCTAGAAAGAATGTTCTGTCTCTCTTTGAAAAGGTTAAGGATAAACTCGGGGAGATATCAAAGGAAGATATGTCCAGTCAGAGCCAAGAATGATCACTTCAGAAAGAAAGCAGCTGATGGAAGGTCAGAGTTCAAGGGGAGGCTCAGATGCTTTGCTTTTAGTGACCTCTGACCTCCACCAATACCACTGCAAACTCTGAGATCAGGGATGGATCTGTCCACATCACAGCTATATTTCTGGATTTTTGCACTGCCCATTAAGTGAATGAAGAACATATGTACACCTATGGCTGATTCATGGTGATGTATGGCAGAAACCAACACAACATTGTAAAGCAATTATCCTCCAATTTAAAAAGAAATTAATTAAAAATAATTGTAAATTCATTTTATTGCTAACAAACTAAATTATAAAATTGCCATGCAGATCAAATGTTCTTCCAAAACTTCTTTAAGATGAGTGTCAATGCTTACGTCTTACCAAAACCAGCATTACAACTTTTCTGACAGAGCAGGGACACCCAATATTAATCTTTATATGTATACACACATACACACACACACACACACACACACATATGGTTCCTATCCATAGAATCAAAGCTATGGTTTTTCCGGTAGTCATGTACAGATGTGAGTTGGACCATAAAGAAGGCTGAGTGCTGAAGAATTGATGCTTTTGAACTGTGGTGCTGGAAAAAGACTCTTGAGAGTCCCTTGGACTGGAAGGAGAACAAAGCAGTCTATCCTAAAGGAAATCAGTCCTGAATATTCATTGGAAGGACTGATGCTGAAGCTGAAGCTCCAGTACTTTGGCCACCTGATGGGAAGAGCTGACTCACTGGGGAAAAAAAACACTGATGCTGGGAAAGGAGGGCAGGAGGAGAAGGGGGCGACAGAGGATGAGAGGTTTGGATGGCATCATTGACACAATGGACATAAGTTTGAGCAAACTCCAGGAAAAAGTGAAGGACAGGGAAGCCTAGCATGCTGCAGTCCATGGGGCTGCAAAGAGTTGGACACGACCTAGAGACTGAACAACAACATATACATACGATCCTATCGCAAGTACACTTAACAGTGCTTTACAATGCAGTATCCAGTTCCGGCTACTTAATTGCCAGTTCCCTGATTTTCCATCAATTATTAACCTCTCCACTGAAAACAGCTGACACTGGGCCTTGTATTCAAAGGCAGAGCCCAGGTAGATTCAAATATTCAAGTGAAATGGAACCATTAATTACATAAATAAACTCTCACTGATTAAGTTCCATTATTATGGGGACATAAAGGTACAAAGTATGAAAACATGAAGGCTCAAATAAGGCAAAGATTTTTAAAATGTAGCCCTTAACTGGTGATTTAGCATTTGACATGAAATTAATCTGAACAATTAATTTCTTTGGATTGTTTTAACTTTCAAACATGACATCATCAAAAATACGGGAAGATTATTGCTTAAAAGGAACCAAAGATACAGAGAAAGACTCTAAAGAATAAAGCTAGGTTGTATAGTTCCTCTCCTATTTCCATATTTTAGGTGTGATTTATATATTTTAAGAAAATGTTTTTGTCTAGATCATTAATCTTATCAAAGTCAACTACTGTTATGTTTATTGAGCTTCTTGGATACATCTACCATACATAATAAATATTTTATTATTTATTAATATATTTATTATTTATTATATTTATTATATATTTATTTAAAATATATATTTATTATATTATATTATTGTTTATTATATATTATTATTATATTAACCTGTATGTTATTCAGGTATAAGATACAAAGAGTTTATAAGATACAAAGAGTTTATAATCTAGCAAAGGAGACAAAAACCACAATTAGTCAATAATAAAGCACTAAGTTGTGAGAACCTGTCAAAGTTTATTGGAATCCAGCCTACAATATCAAGTCGTATATCAAAAATAAACCCTTAATACTCAATAAGGTTTAAAAGATAAGAAAACTTTTCATGAAACTCAGCTTTGAAATTAGCCTCAATCACTTAAAGTAGGAACCACAGGATACCTAAAAACCAAAGGAAAAAATTAAAAAGCTCTAAGAAAGTCTGTACCATTTTCCTTTCCTGTGTTAGTTATTCAGTTGTGTCCAACTCTTTGTAACCCCATGGACTGCAGCCCGCCAGGCTCCTCTGTCCATGGAATTCTCCAGGCAAGAATACTGGAGCGGATTGCCATTTTCTCCTCCAGGGGATCTTCCTGACCCACGGATCAAACCCAGGTCTCCTCCACTGTAGGCAAATTCCTTACCATCTGAGTCACCAGGGAAGCAGAATATAAAGATGTTCCCACAGTAAGTGTTCTCAGAGTAAGCTACAGTGAGCCAGGAGAAAATACTTTCTGCTTTTCCACTTCCTTCCTCCCCCTCTACCAAAACAAAGCTTTAACATTTGAATCTCCTCCCAGAGAAAATTCTAGAAGGAAGACACTGTCTCCCTGTTCCCCATGAAGTCACTCCAGCATTCATATCACTGTCAATTTCCTGAGTGAGGCCCATCCCACCTTTTACATCTAGGCCTTCCTCATTCTCTTAACCTCCCCATCTGCTTCAGTCGCCCTCCTTTCTTATCCTAAAGCCTAAAGGAAAATGATCTCTCAAGCAAATCTCACATCATCACCAATTTTCCTGCCATCCTGAGCACCATTTTGAAGCAAATCAGGATCACACCATCAACCTAAAGACTAAGGCAGACCACAGGCGCGTTGCCTGACAAGTGGGTTTTTCAGCCAAACAACAGAACGAAGGAAACATGGTGTGCCGAATGGCTTATTACATTATAAAAACAAAGCACAGGAAAACAAAATTGAAGGTGTGATTCATTGTGTGATGCAGAGCAATAGGAGAAAATCTATTGCTTTTCTAATCCAGAAAATGCACAGAGCTGAAAACAGCAATCTCCTAGGAGCAAAAGCAAGGCAATTATGACTAAAAGAACCACAGTTGAAGGTAATTTTCCTCCAAACGGTTATTCTCATTGGGGAATCACATGTGTACTTTTTAAAAATAAATAAATAAAAGAAAATTAATGAAATGGAAAACATTTTTTAAGTCCCCAAAGTTTATCCTAGAGAAAGTTTTCTAAATGGTAAGCACTCTATCAGACTTTTTCTCTAATTAGTTCTATTTGACACTTACAGTAATCCCAGGTGGCACTAGAGGTAAAGAACCCACCTGCCAATGCAGGAGATGTAAAAGTTCAGTCCCTGCATCAGGAAGGTTCCCTGGAAGAGGACATGGCAACCCACTGCAGTATTCTTGCCTGGAGAATCCCATGGACAGAGTGGCCTGGCGGCCTACAGTCCATGGGGTTGCAAAGAGAGGAACACAACTGAAGCGACTTAGCACCCACACAACTCTCACAGAGATTAAATCTCATTAAAATCAGGTCCAAACTCTCATTTAAATATACCTATTTTATTCTGATATATATGGAATAGCAAAGGGGAGGGGAGGTTCTGGCCAAAATGTGCAACAGTGAAGAAAGAAGAGCTTCAAGCCACCTCCTGCTCTTTCCTACAAACCTCATCCTTGTGCAAGGACATCAACCATTGCCCACTCAGGAAATGGGGGTCCATGTTCTTCTCCAGACATACCTTCAGAATCTGTCTGAAATCCACTCCCATCCTGGGCAGGTCAAAGTCCTATTCATGTGTCCAGGGTATGTCCCCATGTCCCTTCCTCTGTTTTATCCTTTCTGAATCTCAGGGTTCCCTTCTCTGAAATTCTATTGCTCACTCTAACTCAAATGGTTTTCATCCTGAATATTAATTACACTTTAGAAATATAAATTGTGCTAGGATATTTTCGGAAGCGAAGATTTTGAATATTGTGAATCACACAGCATCTCACACATAAGTGATCATTTTTAAATTAACCTATAGTCTATATGCATCCAAGGTGGCACTAATGGTAAAGACACCTGCTAATGCAGGAGACGTTAGAGACTCTGGTTCGATCCCTGGGGCAGGAAGATCCACTGGAAGAAGGCATGGGCAACCCACTCCAGTATTCTTGCCTGGGAAATTCTATGGACAGAGGAGTCTGGCAGGCGACAGTCCATAGTGGCACAGAGAGTCCAACATGATTGAAGTGACTTAACATGCACACACACGTAGTGTATATAGTAATAAACCAAAAATGATATTTCTTTCTGTTAAGTCGTACCTCTATTTTTTTAGCCCTCTTGAAGGTGTTGTTTTTCATGCCCCTGTTGTTCTCATCCTTGCTGTTGTTTTCCTGTTTTAATGTGTTGCGTTGATAGTGATAGTGTTATTTGGAGTATGTGACAGAAGGAAGCACTGATAAACGTGAAAGGCAAATTCCAGCCCCTCTTGTGTCCGTTTTCTTCCTCTTTCTGTGTCCTTAATTAAATAGAGGACATATACTCACTTATTCTGCATTCTACTTTCCTTAATTAGCCTAGACTGAAGCTTAAGGATTACATGACAATCAACTCAAACATTTCTTTCTGGCACTGAAATATACAAACAGGTGTTTTTTTTATTATTATTATCATTTTACTGAGAGATTATCAAATGGGATAGAATTGCAAACTGGAATTTTGTGAACTGAATTATTCATTAGAGTGAATTTCAATATACTAAGCATCAACTTACCATTGCTTCGAGCCATCCACTAAGGTTTACAAATATTTTCCTTACGGGGAATTGCTGTTGCAATATTTTTGCAGTAGGGGAATGTCAAGTTGGTAAAACTCCACTATTAATAATGGATTCATAGATGCATGAAAGGAGCTTCGTGCCTGCAATCAACAGGTTTAGGCTTACCAGGCCTTTTTTTCTTTTCTTTTTAAAAAGAAATCCTCAGAATTCCAGTTACAAGATTTACGGCATTTCAGTCTTATGCCCTATAAAATCTTATGTTCGAAGGTTAATAAAATGAGATTAATCCAGAGATACTACATGTTGGGTTCTTTTCTTTTTTCCTTTCAAGCACAGTATGTTAGATGATGCAGCCTAAACTGTGGAGAGATGTGGAAACAGCCAACCACTAGTGGAGGTTAGCTGCCATCCAGCGGCTGGAAGCGAAATTCACCCAAACCTGATGAGTTTGGAATTCTCCCTGCCTGATGAGCTAAGGAACTGCAGAACGGAGCTGTGCATCTGAAGTACATCAAAGACTCAATAATTTACATTTACTGTCTAGTTTTTACATAAAGACCACAATGATGTGGGAAATTATTGAATGCTATAATGGAACTGAAGCCAAAGTCTCCTCCTCTATAATTCTACATCATAAGAAGTATCTTTTTGTTCAAATTGTTTCCCTTTCAAAAATTCCCAATTTAGAAACTTTGTCTCTCTATGTCATATGAACCAAACTAAACAATGAAATGATTATCAGTGATAAAACAGATCTGACTACATGCAAGGTAGCACATTGAAGAGGTAAAAATTTTTATATCAATCTCTAAAGAAGAAAACCTTGCAAATATATCCATAAAGTGATCTCAATATTTATACAAGTACATAGTGAATTCACCGTGAACGAGTCCTAACACTTTCTCTTATGTAAAATGTAGTACCATTCTCTTATTTAAAACCTCCAACCTCTTTTAAACAATTACAATACAAAGGTTTTTAAATACAGTTTTTACACTGATTTATTCTAAAAATGATGCACATTTATTGTGAAAATGTAAAAAAAAATCACAATAATCTGAGCACTATTACAGTCTGTTTTTATGAGAAATGCTCTACCATCTCTCTTTTCTTTAAAAAAAATTATTTTATATGCACATACATATATATATATATGTATATATATATATATACACCCACATAAACACATATATGTATATGCATATATGTTAGTCAGTTGTATATGACTCTCTGTGGCCAGATGGACTGTAGCCTACCAGGCTCCCCTGTCCATGGAATTCTCTAGGCAAGAATACGGGAGTATTCTGTATTTTTACTCAGTACTAGAGTGGGTAGCCATTCCCTTCTACAGTGGATCTTCCCAACCCAGGAATTGAACTCATGTCTCCTGCATTGCAGGCAGATTTTCTACCATCTGGGTCACCAGGGAAGCTCTTTATGCATCTGTACATCCTGATATTTAGTCTACAAGATATCATGAAAATGTTCTCATATTACAGAATATTCTTTTTAGGTTGGTTCCAATTTTTTTACTGTTAGGAACAACAATATAATGAATAGGTCTGTGGTCAAATCCTTGTATAGATCTCTGCTTATTTATTTTAATAAATTATTAGAAAATATTATTCCTTAAAATTATATCCATTGGTTTGTGTATTCATTTTGTTTCATCTTTGTATGATAGATAAGAAATGGCTGTTATCTCATTGCTGGTTTAATGTGCAAGTCTTTAACAATCATGAAGCTAAATATTCTTAAGTATTTATTGGCCATTTGCAGTGTGGTTGTGAATTGCCTATTCATATCCTTTCCTATTTTTTTCCTAGTGATTCTCTTTCTATTGATTTGCAATTGCTCCTTTAAGATTGGATAAAGATATTGTACACATACAGAAAATGAGCCGCTTCGATATTACTATCATACAAATAGAATTAAAGACAAAAGTCTTAAAGATTTGTACCAAGATAAGCATTTTATGTGTAGATCACAAAAACTGTGGAAAATTCTGAAAGAGATGGGAATACCAGACTACCTTATCTGCCTCCTGAGAAACCTGTATGCAGGTCAAGAAGCAACAGTTAGAACTGGACATGGAACAACAGACTGCTTCAAAGGAGTACGTCAAGGCTGTATATTGTCACCCTGCTTATTTACCTTATATGCAAAGTACATCATGCAAAATGCTGGGCTGGATGAAGCATAAGCTGGAATCAAGATTGACAGGAGAAATATGAATAACCTCAGATATGCAGATGACACCACCCTTATGGCAGAAAGAGAACAGGAAATAAAGAGCCTCTTGATGAAAGTAAAAGAGGAGAGTGAAAAAGCTGGTTTAAAACTCAACATTCAAAAAACAAAGATCATGGTGTCTGATCCCATCACTTCATGGCAAATAGATGGGGAAACAATGGAAACAGTGGCAGACTTTATTTTCTTGGGCTCCAAAATCACTGCAGATGGTGACTGCAGCCATAAAATTAAAAGAATGCTTGCTCCTTGGAAGAAAAGCTAAGGCAAACCTAGACAGTGTATTAAAAAGCAGAGACATTACTTTGCCAACAAAAGTCTGTCTAGTCAACACTACGGTTTTTCCAGTAGTTATATATGGATGTGAGAGTTGGACCATAAAGAAAGATGAGCGCCGAAGAATTGATGCTTTTGAACTGTGGTGTTGGAGAAGACTTCTGAGAGTCCCTTGGACTGCAAGGAGATCAAACCAGTCCATCCTAAAGGAAATCAGTCCTGAATATTCATTGAAAGGACTGATGTTGAAGCTGAAGCTCCAGTACTTTGGCCACCTGATGTGAAGACCTGACTCATTAGAAGGAAGGATTGAAGGTGGGAGGAGAAGGGGATGACAGAGGATGAGATGGTTGGATGGCATCACCGACTCAACAAACATGACTTTGAGTAAACTCCAGGAGTTGGTGATGGACAGGGAGGCCTGGCATGCTGCAGTCCATGGGGTCGCAAAGAGTCAAGACACTACTGAGTGACTGAACTAACTGAAACATTTTATATTTATAAAAAGTATAATCCACTATGAGTGTATGGTAGCTATGTACTAAAAAACAGTCCTAAAGTAAAATAAGCAAAACCTGTTAGAAAACCAGGCAACATTAACAGAAAAACCATAATAAAGAGATGTTCTAATAGAATGCCTTAATAGAAATACGTTATACCTTATACTCCCCTAACATCAGTCTTTTAAAGTACTATAAATGGTCAACAAAATTAATCATTTATTAGAACACAGAAACTACAAAAGTCACAACTGATAACAATAATGTTGTAAATAGAAAATTAATCATGAAGGAATTTTAGGTCTCTCAACTGCTTTAAAGTTTAGAAAAGCTTCTTTTAAATTACTACTAGATCCTTGCAGAACTCCAAACTGCAAACAGAGGCCATTTGGAATGTAATAAGTCCCACTAAAGACACCAGAGGACTGAAAAACAGAGAGATGTAAGAGAATGCAATCACTCCCTGCATCCCCCAGGCACGTAGGATAGAGAAAGTCAGGAGGGGATGCCCTAGTCAGGCTGAGTTGGCCAAACCACCCCCCATGCAGGGACAGGGCTCTGCCTCTTCATGCCTGGAGGGCAGGTCTTTTCAGAGACCACAAGTCCTTGGAGCCCGCAAGTGCTTAGGAGAAGAGATGGGGCAAAAGAGGCATCCAGGGCACAGAGAACAAGTGAGGACTGGAGGTGATATTACCACCTGAAGTCTCCTTATTCATTCTTTACCTGGTTTCTCAGCTCCACTTTCTGGAATTCTAGATGTGCTTTATCAAAATTCCTCATTCCGCTCTCTAGGAAAGGAGCCCCCAAACCTGGACTCACCACATGCTACAGTTGAATACAAAGATCAGAGTAGAAAATAGGGGCTCAAAAGAAGAAACATAGTCAGAAAGGTAAAGTGACTTGTCAGAAGCCTGTGGACAGAGTGTCCATGTCCAGAACAGAGCATCATAAGTCCTCTTTTTAAGATGCTTCTCCCATTATTTCTACTAATCCTTGACTCTCAACTCCTTTGCCAGCTGACTCACAACTTACCTCCTCCAGGAAAGCTGACCTGATTGACACTGACCCCGAGTACTCCTCTACAGCTAAGTCGATTCTTGAAGACTTTACTATTTGTATCTGTTTATGTTTTACTTTGAATTCAAAGCATGTGGCAATACATAGATTTTTTTTCTATAACAGATAAGTACCTGAATTTCTTTGTATGAATGGAATATTAGAACATCAAATAATATTTTCTAACTTATATGTCATCATTTAAGTTTTTCACAGAAAAAGTGAATCCAAGAAATAACAAAAATAAAATGTTTTGATTCCTTGACAAAAACCACTACAATATTGTAAAGTAATTAGCCTCCAACTAATAAAAATAAATGAAAAAAAGAAAACAATAAGTTGGTAATAAAACAGTCAATATGCTTAAATTTTAATATTACAAAACATTTGTGTTTTTCAAGATACTTTTTGAATTTCAAGAAACAGAAAACACTCATAAACACAGGTATTAATAAGAAACTTCAATGGACACTTGTTTAAAACAAGACAGATTTTATTCAAGCTACTGCAGTAAGGAAGCAAGATTTCAGTATAGAATGAGCTTAACTCTAAATATAGGAATGGGTAGCTGGCAGTTTATAGGCAATAGTCAGGGGTCACTGGATAGAAAATTACTAAGAGGAACTTCATTAGATATCCAGGGTGGGGGATTCTTTCTATGCTAGCCTAGCAAGATTCTTGCTAAAACTGGGCTTTCCAGGCCAAACCTTGGGCCAGGAATGAGGCAGAGTCACAAAGAGGGCTCAGAGGAGCCTGACAAAAGTTTGGTCAAGGGCAAAGTCTTTGTCAGAGGTAATGGGAGTTTAAGAACAAAGGAACAAATGAAAAACTGTCTCAGCAGCTGCTTGGCCAGCCTCCCAGAGAAATGCCACATCCATCACAGTGGCTCTGGTAGTGTATCCATCACATCAGTGGTCGGACCCCAGAGCAGGGAGCCCACGTGTTCCGCCACTTTAATGACATCACAACCTTCTTCTTCTCCTTATGTTTCAACTGTTCCAATTACTCCTTGCGTCAACCAGAACTCCTGGTTGCAGACAACTAGAATCAACTCTGAATAAATGACAGAAAAGGAATCTATCAGAATAATTTAAAACATACAGAGGATAGACAGGAAGACTAGACGATCAGGCTGAGAAATTAGATGGGAACCAAGAGATGCTGGAGGGCAAATATCAGTCAAGATATGTTACCTATGTGACACAGTCTCCAGAGGTCCCCTGACTCTCACTCTGCCTCGGGTACCACCACAAATAGGTTGTAGACACCCTTGACCTTGTATTGCTTCCCCCAGATTTCAAGTCCCAAATTAGGGCATCTGACTGAAGGCCCTGAACCAAGGCAGTGGCCACAGGAATGAAGATGAGACAGAATTGACAGAGCCTGGTGGCTGAATAGAAGTGGAGAATAAGACGATCTGAAGGAGATACTAAAATTTCTCATTTGAACAATGTAGTAAGTGGTAAAGCTATTATCTGAGATAAGAAATCAGTGAAGATGAGTAGTTTGGAGGGGAAATTGATGAGCTTCACTTGGGGGCATATTGAATTTGAGGTCTCTAAAAAAATATTCACGTGGAAAGAAATGTTTCAGTGAAAATTGGGAAATGTAAATCTGTGTTTCATAAAAGAAATAGGGGCTTAACAATTTGGATCTAAGAGTCATCAGCATAAAAATCATAGTGATGTGAATTAGTTCCCCCAAGAAGAAGGTAAAAAGCGAGACTAGAGATGACGCAGGGCATGGGGACAGTGAGATTCAGTGTGTGAGCTGAGAGAAGGGAACAGATGAGAGAAACTGAGAACAGTCAGAAAGGCAGCAGGAAAGCCAAGAGAGAGGAATGTACTGGAACTCAAAACAGAAAAAGTTTCAAGGAAAGAATAAGGAGCCAAGAGTGTTAAAGCGCAAACCAAATGTTCCCCAACACAGGACTAGTTTGAATAAACTATGACCCAGCCATACAATGGCGTGAAGAGGTATGGGGAGACCTCTATATCCTGCTGTGTCTGATCTTGCAGACATGGGTAAGAAAAGCACAGGGCACAGCAGTGTGTTGTATGCCACTTTCAGTGTAAAAAGAAGGAAATGCACAAGTGCATGCATGCACATGTATTTGCTTACATTTTTAAAATCAAACTATGGAAGAATAAGCCAAAAACCTAAAATCAAAAAGTTACCTATTGGGGAGGAGAGAACAATAAAAAAAAACTAGAACTCTCTAGTGCTCACTCACTTTGGCAGTATACATGTTAAAACTGGAACAATAGCAAGAAGATTAGCATGGCCCCTGCACAAGAATGACATACAAATTCATGAAGTGTTGCATGTTTTTAAGCTACAAGATACTAATGAAAGAAAAGACGACACAAACAAATGGAGAGTTAAACAACGCTCTTGGTTTCAAAGAGTCAATATAGTGAAAATGACTATACTACACAAAGCAATCTACAGATTCAATGCAATCTCTATAAAATTACCAATGGAATTTTTCACAGAATTTGAACAAAAAAATTTACAATTTATGTGGAAACACAAAAGACCCCAAATAGCCAAAGTAATCTTGAGAAAGAAAAACAGAGTTGGATAAATCAGGCTCCCTGACTTCAGACTAAACCACAAAGCTACAGTAAGCAAGAAGGGATGGTACTGGCACAAAAACTGAAAAAGACAGAAAGACAAAAAATACAGAAAGCCCAGAGATAAACTCATGCACCTATGGTCACAGGTGACCATAGGAAGCACCTTTGTCTATGACAAAGGAGGCAATAAGATACAATGGAGAAAAGACAGTCTCTTTAATAATAAGCGGTGCTGGGAAAACTGGACAGTTGATGTAAAAGAATGAAATTAGATACTATCTAAGCCCATATACAAAAATAAACTCAAAATGGATTAAAGATCTAAATATAAGACTGGATACTATAAAACCCTTAAAGGAAAACATAGGCAGAACACCCTTTGACATATATTGCTGCAAGATCTTTTTTTAATCCACCTCCTAGAATAATGAAAATAAAAACAAAAATAAACAAATGGGATCTAAATAAAATAAAAGTCTCTGCACAGCAAAGGAAACCATGAACAAAAGAAAAAGGACAACCCTGAGAATGGGAGAAAAATATTGCAAATGAAGCAAATGACAAAGGATTAATCTCCAAAATATACAAAAAGCTCATGCATCTCAATATCAAAAAACAAATAACACAATCAAAAAATGGGCAAAAGATGTAAACAGACATTTACCCAAAGAATACATATGATAGCCAAAAATCACATGAAAAGGTGCCTAACATCACTAATTATTAGAGAAGCACAAATCAAAACTACAGTCAGGTATCACCTCGCATCAGTCAGAATCAGTTCAGCTCAGTTCAGTCGCTCAGTCGTGTCCGACTCTTTGCAACCCCATGAATCACAGCATGCCAGGCCACCCTGTCCATCACCAACTCACAGAGTCTACCCAAACCCATGCCCATCGAGTCGGTGATGCCATCCAGCCATCTCATCCTCTGTCATCCCCTTCTCCTCCCACCCTCAATCCTTCCCAGCATCAGGGTCTTTTCCAATGAGTCAACTCTTCACATGAGGTGGCCAAAGTACTGGAGTTTCAGCTTTAGCATCAGTCCTTCCAATGAACACCCAGGACTGATCTCATTTAGGATGGATTGGTTGGATCTCCTTGCAGTCCAAGGGACTCTCAAGAGTCTTCTCCAACACCATAGTTCAAAAGCATCAATTTTTCAGAATAGCTATCCTCAAAAAAATCTACAAACTATAGATGCTAGAGAGGGTGTGGAGCAAAGAGAACCCTCCTACAGTGTTGGTGGGAATATAAATTGAGACAGCCAGTTTACAGGATGGAGGTTCATTAAAAAACTAAAAATAGAACTACCACATGACCCAGCAATGCTACTCCTGGGCATATACTCAGAGAAAAACCATAATTCAAAAAAGATACATGCACCTCAATGTTCACTGCAGCACTATTTGCAATGGCCAGGACATGGAAGCAACCTAAATGTCCATCAACAGAGGAATGGATAAAGAAGATGTGGTACGCATATTCAGTGTAATGTTACTCAGTCATTAAAAAGAATTCATTTGAATCAGTTCTAATGAGATGGATGAAACTGGAGCCCATTATACAGAGTGAAGTAAGCAAGAAAGATAAAGACCAATACAGTATACTAACGCATATATATGGAATTTAAAAAGATGGTAACGATAACCCAATATGCAAAACAGAAAAAGTGACACAGATGTACAGAACAGACCTTGGGACTCTGTGGGAGAAGGCAAGGGCAGGATGTTCTGAGAGAATAGCATTGAAACAAGTATACTATCAAGTGTGGAACAGATCACCAGCCCAGGTTGGATGCATGAGACAAGTGCTCAGGGCTGGTGCACTGGGAAGACCCAGAGGGATGGGATGGGGAGGGAGGTGGGAGGGGGTATCGGGATGGGGAACACATGGAAATCCATGGCTGATTCATGTCAATGTATGGCAAAAACCACTACAATATTGTAAAGTAATTCGCCTCCAACTAATAAAAATAAGTGGAAAAAAAAAAGAACAAAATAATTCCTGATGGTGGGCAAAACTGAAGGTGGGAGAAGGGGACAACAGAGAATGAGATGGTTGGATGGCATCATCAACTCTATGGACATGAGTTTGACAAGCTCCGGGAGTTGGTGATGGACAGGGAAGCCTGGCATGCTGTAGTCCATGGGGTCGCAAAGAGTCAGACACAACTGAGTGACTGAGCTGAACTGAATGTCATTTGCAAAAACACTGATGGACCTAGATATTGTCTTACTGAGTGAAGTGAGTCAGACACAGAAAGACAAATATCATACAATATCACTTTGCGTGGAATCTAACAAAAAGTGGGGGGGGGGGGGATACAAATGAACTTATCTACAAAACAGAAGTAGAGTCATAGACATACCAAACAAACGTATGGTTACCAGAGGATAAGGGACCAGGGGAAGGAATAAACTGGAATTGACACACACACTCTGCTGGTGCTGCTAAGTCACTTCAGTCGTGTCCGACTCTGTGCGGCCCCACAGACAGCAGCCCACCAGGCTCCTCTGTCCCAGAATCCTCTGGGATTCTCCAGGCAAGAACACTGGAGTGGGTTGCCATTTCCTTCTCCAATGCGTGAAAGTGAAAAGTGAAGTCGCTCAGTCGTGTCCGACTCTGTGTGACCCCACAGATGGCAACCCACCAGGCTCCTCTGTCCCTGGGATTCTCCAGGCAAGAATACTAGAGTGGGTGGCCATTTCCTTCTCTACACATACACACTACTAAATGTAAAATGCATACATGCATGCTCGGTCACTCAGTCATGTCCAACTCTGCAACCCTACAGAGTGCAGCCCACCAGACTCCTCTGCCCACGGGAGTCTTCAGGCAGGAATACTGGTGGTTGTCGTTTAGTTGCTCAGTCACGTCCAACTCTTTGCAACCCCATGGACTGCAGCACACCAGGCTTCCCTGCCCTTCACAATCTCCCAGAGACTGCTCAAACTCATGTCCATTGAATAGGCTATGCCATCCAACCATCTCATCCTCTGTCATCCCCTTCTCCTCCCGCCTTCAATCTTTCCCAGCATCAGGGGCTTTCCCACTGAGTCAGCTCTTCAGTTCAGGTGGTCAAAGCATTAGAGCTTTAGCTTCAGCATCCGTCCTTCCAATGGATATTCAGGGTTGATCTCCTTTAGGATTGAACTGGTTTGATCTCTTTGCTGTCTAAGGGACTCTCAAGAGTTTTCTCCAACACCACAGTTCAAAAGCATCAATTCTTCGGCACTCAGCTTTCTTTATGGTCCAATTCTCACATCCATACGTGATTACGGGAAAAACCATAGCCTTGACTAGATGGACCTTTGTTGGCAAAGTAATGTCTCTGCTTTTTAATATGCTGTCTAGGTTTGTCATTGATTTTCTTCCAAGGAGCAAGCATCTTTTAATTTCATGGCTTCAGTCACCATCCACAGTGATTCTGGAACCCAAAAAAATAAAGTCTGTCACTGTTTCCGTTTTTTCCCCATCTATCAGTCATAAAGTGATGGGACCAGATGCTACGATCTTCGTTTTTTGAATGCTGAGTTTCAAGCCAGCTTTCTCACTCTCCTCTTTCACTTTCATCAACAAGCTCTTTTAGTTCCTCTTCACTTTCTACCATAAGGGCGGTATCATCTGCATATCTGAGGTTATCGATAATTCTCCTGGCAGTCTTGATTCCAGCCTGAGCTTCATCCAGCCCAGCATTTCACATGATGTACTCTGCATAGAAGTTAAATAAGCAGGGTGACAATATACAGCCTTGACATACTCCTTTCCCAATTTTGAAGCAGTCCATTGTTCCATGTGCAGTTTTAACTGTTGCTTCCTGACCTGCATACAGGTTTCTCAGGAGGCAGGTAAGGTGGTCTGGTATTCCCATCCCTTGAAGAGTTTTCCACAGTTTGTTGTGATCCACACAGTCAAAGGCTATAGCGTAGTCAATGAAGCAGAAGTAGATGTGTTTCTGGGATTCCCTTGCTTTTTCTATGATCCAGTGGATGTTGGCAATTTGATCTCTGGTTCCTCTGCCTTTTCTAAAACCAGCTTATACATCTGATTTAGAAGTTCACATACTGCTGAAGCCTAATTTGAAGGATTTTGAGCATGACCTTGCTAGCATGTGAAATGAGTGCAGTTGTGTAGTGGTTTGAATATTCTTTGGCATTGCCTTTCTTTGGGATTGGAATGAAAACTGATCTTTTCTAGTCCTGTGGCCACTGCTGAGTTTTCCAAATTTGCTGGCATATTGAGTGCAACATTTTAACAGCATCATCTTTTAGGATTTGAAATAGCTCAGCAGGAATTCCATGAACTCCATTAGCTTTGTAGTAATGCTTCCTAAGGCCCACTTGACTTCACACTCCAGGATATCTTTGGTTGCCATTTCCTCCTCCAGGGGATCTTTCCAACTCAGGGATCGAACCCATGTCTCCTGCATTAGCAGGTGGATTCTTTACCACTGAGCCACCTGGGAAGCCCTGAGTGCAAAATAGGAAACTAATAATAATAACCTTCTATATAGCACACAGAACTCTACTCAATACTCTGTAATGGCCTAACTTGGAAAATAATCTAAAAAAGAATAGATCCATGCATATGTATAACTGATTCACTTTGTTGTACATCTGAACCTAATGCAACATCATAAATCAACCATACTCCAATTAAAACTTTTTTAAATAATTAAAAAAGAGGGACAATAACACCAATGAGGTAAAACACTATAACAGATAACACTAAAGGACATGAGGATAATCTTTGAACTATTCTTGAAATTTTTTATTTCCAAATAAAATAACTTTAAAAGTTAAAAAAAAAACTAGAACTCGAAATGCACCATTTTTATAGTCTGGACTTTACTATGATTCAACACATAATCATACACAGTCTATCAAATTCTTTTAAAAAACAATCTGTAAGAATGGAAAAGAAATTTTAAAGAAATGACCCTAACTGTGTCTCAAGTTGGTGGTTTAACCACAAACAGAAGAATTATTTTAAACAACTTTTTTTCCACTGTTTCTAAAGTAGAATCACTTTTATTTTCCCTATCTAAATGTTATTAGCAAATATAAAATGTCATTTTAAATACAAAAATAACAGAGTTGCTGATAGATTTGAGCATACTTTATGACTGTATTCCTATGTATTTTGCAGACAATTACATAAAACATGTGAATTCATCTGTCATTATTACCAAAATACTGCCAAAAAACCAGGCCGTAATTTCTTCAGGTTGAACTAGCCTGAATTAAATATACTGTCCAACCACTGTAAAGTAATTTTTCAAAAATTGACATTTTAATTTTTATGAGTTAATTTTAATTTTCACACTTTCCTGTGTGTCTAAGGTTTCAGGATCATGCACTTGATAAAAGCAACTTTAAAATGGAATGGTTTTTTTCTGCTTATCTACCCTGGTGGTACAGTGGTTAAGACTCCATGCTTCCATTGCAGGGGACATGGGTTCGATCCCTGGTTGGGGAACTAAAATTATACATGACCTCCGCCTCCCCCACCCACCAAAAAAAAAAAAAAGTGGACCAATGACAGAACTGCTTTTGGGTGAGAAGCACCGAATGACCCAAAATAAGCTTAATCGGGAACTGACTTTAAGCACAGCTGCTGTTCCAAATATACTTTCCTGAACTGGAAACAAAAGCGCGGGTTTTGTTGAGCCTCTTTGGATCTTGGAGGCAACAGATCCCATACTGGGGTTCACTGCTCCTGCCACGGACATAGTAACACATAAGGCTTCCAGTCCTGGTGTGGGGATCTCAGAGCAACACACAGCGCCATCTGGTGGAGCCAGCTTGAAGTTTTTGGGGAAGATTCCATGCAGTCCACGGAGCCCTGGGAAGAAAATCATAGCAGAGTTCCCCTGCTCACTTTGGAAATAAGCCTTCTCCTCTTGAAACAGTTCCTGGCTTACTAATGGCCGGTTAGAAACTCCAAGCGACCACAGGACCTGAAATTCCTATCATAAATCCAGTGTTTTCTGATCCTTCAGGTCAAAAATGTGGGATTTTTTACTGACTGTCCACCGGGTCCTGACAGCACAGATAGTTCCGTGAGCAGGGAGGTCACATCTCCACCTACACCTGGGCACCCGGGCACGGCCTTGTCTTCCGACCCACTGGGGGGCCTCTTGGGAAGCAGAGGTCACTTTCACTTCTCCTCCTAAGCACCCGTGCAATGCGTCTGATTTGCTTCCACTCTTCAACCTGTAAGGTGGCATCTTACAAGGTCGATTTCCTCACAGAACAGATTAGGAAACTGGTACCTGGAGTCAAGTCAGTTCCTCCTGATAAGGGAGGCAGGTGGTGACCGGCCAGGATGAGAACTCAGGGCTCCTCGTATGCGGTCTTTTTGCACATATAAAGGTAAAGAGTTGGTCTCAGATTTTTCTAGCAAGAAGTGATTCTGCATCCTACCTCAGCCCTTTTCTTCACACTAACCACACCTAGAAAAAGAAAATCTAGCCATCTGCTGCATTTCCAGAAACACAGAGGAAGTCTCGACCACGTAACACAAACCTCATCCATCCCACTCTTTCATTGTTCTATCCTTAGATGTTTTATCCAGCCTCTTCAAGTTTATGGGTATCTTTAATCATGTCCAAGGTAATCATGAGCACTTTCAGCCTCTATTTGCTTAAAAGTCACATGATTGAACTGAATAGAATCTTGATAATAATGCTTTACACAGGAAATTAAAGGTAAATCAGCCAGCCTTTTTTTTAAAGATGTGATTGCAATTACTCAGTATCACCGACTACAGTGACTTCATCACCTATGAAAAATAGCTGTTGTAAGTTTTACACAAAACGGACTGGTCTGATTACATAAAATATCATGGCATTTTCCCAAAAGGGTGATAATATTATAACTTAACCTTGAGCAGTGTGACACTGAAATATTGGATTGGCCAAAAAGTTTCTTTGGGTCTTTCCATAAGATGTTACAGAAAAACCAGAAGTTTTTGGCCAACCCAATATTTTTAGGCTTCTCCACAAGATGGGGCTACTCCCCAAGCAATTGTGTTGCCAAGCTTGTGGGGGGGGCAGTCTGAAAATGTTTGATTATAAAGTGTCGCTCACATTAGCAGTCTTAATAGGATGGCTCATTCACTGCAACTGTGTGTACTCGACCTCAGTCGCATCCGACTCTGAGGCCCCCTGGACTGTAACCTGCCAGGCTCCCTCATCCATGGGATTCTCCAGGCAAGAAGACATTAACTAAAAACCCAGGGTTCACAGGGCTCAGTCTAGCCATGGAATCCAGTGTAAAGTATCTGAGTCCTGGATCAGATAACCAAATTGAAAACCAAGTGTGGTTTTCAAAAAATCTAACTGTTGCTTGCATTATCTTCAGGAATATGGAAGAGGATTAGGTTTATAACTGACAGCAACATTTCTCAAAGCTTCTCCTGCTGTTCCACTTGCTTCCACCCCAAAGCTGTTCCTGGATTTCTCACACACAGATCTTCCACAGCCTTTCTCTCTCCCCTCCTCATTTCCTCTTTCCTGGCTAAATCCTTCAGTTCAGTTCAGTCGCTCAGTCATGTCCGACTCTTTGCGACCCCATGAACCGCAGCACACCAGGCCTCCCTGTTCATCACCAACTCCCGGAGTTTACCCAAACTCATGTCCATTGAATTGGTGATGCCATCCAACCATCTCATCTGTCGTCCCCTTCTCCTCCTGCCCTCAATCTTTCCCAGCATCAGGGTCTTTTCAAATGAGTCAGCTCTTCGCATCAGGTGGCCAAAGTATTGGAGTTTCAACTTCAACATGAGTCCTTCCAATGAACACCCAGGACTGATCTCCTAACCCTAAATCCTTCCACCCTTTAAAATAGACAGCTAGTAGTAAGCTACTGCTTAGCACAGGAAGCTCAGCTCGGTACTCTGTGATGACCTAGAGGGGTGGGATGGGTGGGGGTGGGAGAGAGGCTCAAAAAGTCGGGGAGGGAGGGGGATATTTGTAGACATATATACTATGTATATAGTACTTATATGTATATATGGCTCATATATGTATATACTTTGCTGTCAGCAGAAACCAACACAACACGATAAAGCAATTATACTCCAATAATGAAAGAAAGATGATAGTCAAAGAAAAAAAATTCTTCCCGCTTTCTTGCCTCTCTGGTTCATAGCCAGACTAGTAGCTCCAAATTCTCCTGTGAAGGTAGGGAAAAATCTCAGATCCCCACATGGAAAGCCCAGGTCTCAGCCCAGGCCATATGGGATTCAGACACACCTGAGCCCATGTGGATGTCCGACATGAGCTGGGGAAGTCCTCAGGAAAGGTGATTCCATAAGGATTTCAGGGGTTTTCTTCCTATTATCTTATTTTGGTCAATGGAGAAGAAAGAATCTTGCATAGGAGAGCAGGGGAGAACCAGGGAGGGAAGAACAGAAAGGCAGCTCTTCCAGATGATGCTTCAGGCCCTGAATCATGGCTCAGGGCTGAGTCTCAGGGGAAGGGGCCTCCCACGAACTCCAGGGGAAATCCGTGAGAACTGGGGAGAAAGCGGGTGCTGCTTTGATGCTCGTGGGGCCAAGCACCATCCTTCATGAAAGGAGGGTATCAACTCCTTTCCCCACTGATGGATGGTGAGTTTTATGTGTCAATGTGGCTACACACAGAACCCAAATATTTGGTCAAATGTTAGTCTAGATGTCACTGTGGACATCTATCTCTTTGATGAGATTAACAATTTAATCAACAGACTCTGAATAAAGCAGATTACTCTCCATAATGTCAGTGGGCCTCATCCAATCAGTTGAAGGCTCTAAGAGACAAAAGAGGGAGGTTTTCCCTGAAGAAGAGGGAATCTCTTCCTCTGCAGAGATAGGAATCCGGGGAGAGATATTTGCCGGTCCTGGCTCTTTCCCTTTTTTCAGATCCAGTCCCCTTGCTGCCCACACTGTGATTCCCCAGGGCCACCCCGGCCACTCCGGCCCCTCCTGCTTCCTCTGATTTCATTGCTTTAGGTTTCTGCAACCAAAAAGATCCTAATCGACACATGATTAGGAATGATAAGAAATTCTGCAGGAAGCATTTACTAGAAAATATATTAAAATCCCTCGTGGCTCAGTGGTAAAGAATCTGCCTGCTATTGCAAAAGATACGGGTTCAATCCCTGGGTGGGGAAGATGACCTGGAGAACAAAACGGCAATCTGCTCCAATATTCTTGCCGGGGAAATCCCATGGACAGAAGAGCCTGGCGGGCTACTAGTCCATGGGGTCGCAAAAGAGTCAGACACGACTTAGGGACTGAAAAACAACAATATTAATGAAAATCCAAGACCAATATTTACGGGGTTCCCTGATGGGTTCCTGTGAGCCGGGTCTGGGGTAAACACACTACACAAGATCACCGCGCTCCACGCCTTCCTGCAACACCTGTCGTGCATTCAGCCTCGCCTGTCTCTGCGGCCCTGGACCACTGTCCTGCCCCCACTGTGGCTCTGGGCCATCTCTGGGTGAGCACTGACCACCTTCGCATACACACAGCCGGCAGCAGCTCTGACTTCATTTCCAGCCAGTGTGCCTCTCACCTCCTGCCTCGGGTTTCCTGTTGCCACAAGACACCTGGAATCTGCCTGTCACCCATAACGCACAACCGGAAGAACAAAGGAATTCACGTCAGTGAAGCAAACCCTCACCAGCGGGAAAGTGTAACCGAGATGAGCTCTCCCTCCAGTGGTAAAGAACCCGCCTACCAATGCAGGAGACGTAAGAGATGCGGTTCAATCCCTGGGTTGGGAAGATCCCCTGGAGGAGGGCATAGCAGCCCACTCCAGTATCCTCGCCTGGAGAATCCCATGGACAGAGGAGCCTCGCAGCCTATAATCCATAAGTTTGCAGAGTTGGACATGACTGAAGCAACTTATCATGCATGCATGCATTGATTCTCTCTTTCCCTACCTCACTCTGCTTTCTCCTCACACTTGCTTTCCTGGAAAACATTCCTAAATAAACTGGTAACACAAATCCACACCCAGGCTCTGCATATTTTAGAGAAACCATTCCAAGATGTTCTTGCTTTAAATGAGGTCTTTGGTCAAGTTGGGCTTCCCTTGTGGCTTAGTTGGTAAAGAATCCCCCTGCAATGTGGGAGACATGGGTTCGATCCCTGGGTTGGGAAGATCCCCTGGAGGAGGGAAAGGCTACCCACTCCAGTATTATGGGCTTCCCTGATAGCTCAGTTGGTAAAGAATCTGCTTGCAATGCAGGAGACCCCGGTTCAATTCCTGGGTCAGGAAGATCCACTGGAGAAGGGATGGGCTACCCACTCCAGTATTCCTGGGCTTCCCTTGTGGCTCAGCTGGTCAAGAATCCTCCTGCAATGCAGGAGACCTGGGTTGAGAAGATCCCCTGGAGAAGGGAAAGGCTACCCACTCCAGTATTCTGGCCTGGAGAATCCCATGGACTGTATAGGCCATGGGGTTGCAAAGAGTAGGAGACTACTGAGCGACTTTCACAACATGGTCAAGTTAGAAGCTGAATATGTCAGAGACGAAAAATTCCTGGCTGGTTTCCTTTCTGGATAACTGAAACTGCAACAGACACAACTGGATACAAGACACATAAGGCAATTCATCCCCCACGAGTGGGCTACGCCGACCGCTGCTGTAGAAGGTATCAGCAATCGACCTCACACAAGAATGAGAGGAAGGGCCTATTAGCAAGTGAACAAAGTTTAACGCCTCATTATCCACAAAATATGAGAGAATTTAATAGGATGCTTCAGTGGGAGTTCTCAAATAGTGACTGCTTTTGCCTGTAGAGAAAAATGCACACACAGTGATCAGCCTGTCTGTCAACAGGGAAAACAAAACCGGAAGAGGCCAAATTCAAGGAAGCTACTTCCTGGGCAGCCACTAGGTGGCGAGCTTAACCATCTTTTGGATTCTTGACCTAATCACTCCAGCATTGGCTCTGTTCTTACTCTGCTAAGAATTTGCTAGTGGACAAAGATCTTTTTTTGTACTTGAAATAATCTGAGCGCAAGGACCCTCTAAATTTAAAAAGTTGAAAATTGCTTTATTATAGATAATATTGTATATGTTATTATATAATATACTCATTTATATTTATATAAATATATTATTTATATTAACAAAATAATAATATATTATAATTATATTGCATATAAATTATATATTATATGTAAATATAATATAACTAATATTACAATAATTATAGTATTAATAATTATATTATATAAATAATATATAATAACATAATAAAGCAATTTTCAACTTTTCTCAACTCAGTCATGTCTAACTCTTTGCAACCCCACAGACTAGCCCACCAGGCTCCTCTGTCCATGGGGATTCTCTAGGCAAGAATACTGGAGTGGGTTGCCAAGCCCTCCTCTAGGGGATCTTCCCAACCCAGGGATCGAACCCAGGTCTCCCGCATTGCAGGAGGACTCTCTACTGTCTGAGCCACCAGGGAAGTCATAGATAATATAAAAGTAGGATAAATGTGAAGCATAGAGACCATCTTATTGTCTGTTGGCTGTGTGTATTTTGTTCTTGCTGCTCCTTTAGCTGCCTGGTCTCAGGAGGGAGGCATTATTACAGTGTTTGATGAGGCCTTTGGCTTTGTTTTACTTGACTTTGCAAGGATACGGGTGTCTGCTGTTTATTTTTTTAATACTTTGATTTTATTGGAGTATAGTTGATCTACAACGTTGTGTTAGTTTCAGGTGTACGGCAAAGTGATTCAGTTACACAAATACATATACTCACTCTTTTTTAGACTCTTTTCTCACAGAGGCCATTGCAGAATATTGGGTAGAGTTCCTTGTGCTATACAGTAGGTCCTTGTTGGGTTATCTATCTTATATACAGCAGTGTGTATATGTTTATCCCAAGTTCCTGATACCTCCCTGCCTGCCACAGTTCCCCTTTGGTAGGCATGTTTGTTTTCAATATCTGTAAGTTTGCTTCTGTTTTGTAAATAAGTTCATTTGTACCTTTTTTCTAAATTAAATTCCACATATAAGAGATATCATGTGATATTTGTCTTTCTCTGTCTGACTGACTTAGTATGATAATCTCTAGGTCCATCCATGTTGCTGAAAATGGCATTATTTCATTCTTTTTTATGGCTGAGTAATATTCTAAAAACCAGAAATATAAATACAGCCCACAAGGACTAGAGACTGAGCCTAAATTAGCTCAATCAGACAAGACCTGAAATCAAGGGGGAAAGGATGGCAGTTTTAAAATCCAAACGGCTGGGGCAGCTCCCTCAGCCAAACCTTACAGGTAGTAAGTTTTAGTCATCTGAGGAAGCAACCTTTATGTATTCCAACTGTTCTTTGTAAACTAATATCTGCCTGCCAACTCAGGAGACGTGTGTTTGATCCCTGGGTTGGGAAGCTCCCCTGGAGTAGGAAATAGCAAGAAAATTCCTCAAAAATTCCATGGACAGAGGAGCCTGGCAGGCTACAGTCCATGGGGTTGCAAAATGGTCGGACACAACTTAGCAACTAAATAAAAATGTTTCACTGCGTATATGTATCAGATTTTCTTTGTCCATTAGGTGTTTCCTGTTTAAATAAGGTGTTTTGATAACCAAAAAATCTCCTAAAAAACATTTCTCAAGTGAAGCCAGGGTAGAAATAGAGGCCTGAAGAGACAGAAAGGGTCAGATGGAGGAGGGGGGATTGGAGGACATGATGCTTGCAGACAGGAGCAGAGGCACAGGGGTATTGTCATAGCAACAACATATATATATGTATATATATATATATATACACATATACATATATGTATGTATTATTGCTGTTCTGTTGCTCAGTCTTGTCCAACTCTTTGTGACTCCATGGACTGCAACACGCCAGGCTTCCCTATCCATCGCCAACTCCCAGACCTTGCTCAAACTCATCTCCATTGAGTCGGTGATGCCATCCAACCATCTCATCCTCTGTCATCCCCTTCTCCTCCTATCTTCAATCTTTCTCAGCATCAGGGCCTTTTCAAATGAGTCAGTTCTTCAAAACAGGTGGCCAAAGTATTGGAGCTTCAGTTACAGCATCAGTCCTTCCAATGAATATTCAGGGCTGATTTCCTTTAGGATTAATTGGTTTGATCTCCTTGTTGTCCAAGGGACTCTCATGAGTCTTCTCCAACACCACAGTTCAAAAGCATCAGTTCTTCAGTGCTCAACCTTCTTTATGGTCCAATTCTTACATCCACACATGACCACTGGAAAATCATAGCCTTGACTAGACAGACCTTTGTTGGCAAAGTAATGTCTCTGCTTTTTAATATGCTGTCTAGGCTGGTCATAGCTTTTCTTCCAAGGAGCAAGCGTCTTTTAATTTCACGGTTGCAGTCACCATCTGCAGTGATTTTGGAACCCAAGAAAATAAAATCTGTCACTGTTTCCATTGTTTCCACATCTATCTGCCAAGAAGTAATGGGAGCAGATGCTAGGGTCTTAGTTTTTTGAACATTGAGTTTTAAGCCAGGTTTTTCACTCTCCTCTTTTACAATACATATATATTGTTGTATATATATATATAAATTATTAACATAGGAAATACTTTACAAAACCTCCATAGCTTTACAATAAGAGATTCGTAAAATAAATTACTGTAGATGTATTCAATGCATTAAAAATCATGTTCAAAAGACATTTTAATGAAATTGAAATGCTCGTGATATGCTGTAAAATGACAAAAATCAGGCTCCAAAAGAGTAGGAATCAATTTTTGTAAATATATATATTTATTTAATAAAAACTATGCAATATTGCTCTTTACAGCATCAAACCTTGCTCCAACACCAGTCCCATCCACAACTGGGTTTTGTTTTTGCTTGGTTCCCTCCCTTCCTTCTCTCTGGAGTTATTTCTCCACTGATCTCCAGTAGCATATTGGGCACCTACCAACCTGGGGAGTTCATCTTTCAGTATCTTATCATTTTGCCTTTTCATACTGTTCATGGGGTTCTCAAGGCAAGAATACTGAAGTGGTTTGCCATTACCTTCTCCAGTGGACCACATTCTGTCAGACCTCTCCACCATGACCCAACCGTCTTGGGTGGCCACACATGGCATGGCTTAGTTTCATTGAGTTAGACAGGACTGCGGTCCATGTGATCAGACTGGCTAAGCAAAGGAGAAAAGGAAAGATATACCCATTTGAATGCAGAGTTCCAAAGAATAGCAAGGAGAGATAAGAAAGCCTTCCTCAGCGATCAATGCAAAGAAATAGAGGAAAACAACAGAATGGAAAAGACTAAAGATCTCTTCAAGAAAAGTAGAGATACCAAGGGAACATTTTATGCAAAGATGGGCTCAATAAAGGACAGAAATGGTAGGGACCTAACAGAAGCAGAAGATATTAAGAAGAGGTGGCAAGAATACACAGAACTGTACAAAAAAGATCTTCACGATCCAGATAATCACGATGGTGTAATCACTTACCTAGAGTCAGACATCCTGGAATGTGAAGTCAAGTGGGCCTTAGAAAGCATCACTACGAACAAAGCTAGTGTAGGTGATGGAATTCCAGTTAAGCTATTTCAAATCCTGAAAGATGATGCTGTGAAAGTGCTGCACTCAATATGCCAGCAAATTTGGAAAACTCAGCAGTGGCCACAGGACTGGAAAAGGTCAGTTTTCATTCCAATCCCAAAGAAGGGCAATGCCAAAGAATGCTCAAACTACCACACAATTGCACTCATCTCACACGCTAGTAAAGTGATGCTTAAAAGTCTCCAAGCCAGGCTTCAGCAATACGTGAACCGTGAACTTCCAGATGTTCAAGCTGGTTTTAGAAAAGGCAGAGGAACCAGAGATCAAATTGCCAACATCCACTGGATCATCAAAAAAGCAAGAGAGTTCCAGAAAAACATCTATTTCTGCTTTATTGACTATGCCAAAGCCTTTGATTGTGTGGATCACAATAAACTGTGGAAAATTCTGAAAGAGATGGGAATACTAGATCACCTGACTTGCCTCTTGAGAAATCTGTATGCAGGTCAGGAAGCAATAGTTAGAACTAGACATGGAACAACGGACTGCTTCAAAGTTGGGAAAGGAGAACATCAAGGCTATATATTGTCACCCTACTTATTTAACTTATATGCAGAGTACATCATGAGAAACGCTGGGCTAAAGGAAGCACAAGCTGGAATCAAGATTGCCAGGAGAAATATCAATAACCTCAGATATGCAGATAATACCACCCTTATGGCAGAAAGTGACGAAGAACTAAAGAGCCTCTTGATGAAAGTGAAAGAGGAGAGTGAAAAAGTTGGCTTAAAGCTCAACATTCAGAAAACTAAGATCATGGCATCTGGTCCCATCACTTCATGGCAAATATATGGGGAAACAGTAGCTGACTCGATTTTTCTGGGCTCCAAAATCACTGAAGATGGTGATTGCAGACATGAAATTAAAAGAAGCTTACTCCTTGGAAGGAAAGTTATGACCAACATAGACAGCATTTTAAAAAGCAGAAACAGGGCCCCGCCCCCGCCCGCTGTGCGCGCGCTGGCCGGGCAGCATGGCGGCGGCGGCGGGCGCCCCAAAAAAAAAAAAAAAAGTAGAAACATTACTTTGCCAACAAAGGCCCATCTAGTCAAGGCTATGGTTTTTCCAGTGGTCATGTATGGATGTGAGAGTTGGACTATAAAGAAAGCTGAGCACTGAGAATTGATGCTTTTGAGCTGTGGTGTTGGAGAAAACTCTTGAGAGTCCCTTGGACTGCAAGGAGATCCAACCAGTCCATCCTAATGGAGATCAGTCCTGGGTGTTCATTGGAAGGACTGATGTTGAAGCTGAAACTCCAATACTTTGGCCACCTGATGTGAAGAGCTGACTCATTTGAAAAGACCCTGATGCTGGGAAAGATTGAGGGCAGGAGGAGAAGGGGACAACAGAGGATGAGATGGTTGGATGGTATCACTGACTCAATGGACATGGGTTTGGGTGGACTCTGGGAGTTGGTGATGGACAGGTAGGCCTGGTGTGCTCTGGTTCATGCGGTCTCAAACAGTCGGACACGACTGAGCAACTGAACTGAACTGAACTGAAAAACTAAATTGTATATACATGTATGTGGGGAGAGAGGGAGAGAGACAGGGACATTATTTCTGAGACTGAGGGGTTGGCTTACTTATTTTTATGT
Source organism: Cervus canadensis (assembly GCF_019320065.1). Lineage (NCBI taxonomy): Eukaryota > Metazoa > Chordata > Mammalia > Artiodactyla > Cervidae > Cervus > Cervus canadensis. Next base: position 56,060,671 of record NC_057401.1, read on the forward strand.
TCTTCTTGCTTCTCTGTGTTTCCTAGGTTTACCTCTTTCTTATTTTCATTTTAATTACTAGCATTATTTTCTACCCAGCCCTGTTCTAAGCACTTTTAAATATCAGCTGGATAGTCACTGAATATTCACAACATGCTTAGGAAGTAGTAACTGTTACTTTCCCCATTTTTATAGATTAAAACGTTGATGCCCAGGGATCTCCACTTACCTACTGGAGGTTGAGGCAAGAGATAGAAGCCCCACCCCTGCCCTGCAGGGAAAAGCAATTTGAGTTCATTCACTATGGACTGAAACTCCAAAATATCAATAGCAGGATAATCAAGAGAGGAGGCTGGTCAGGGCCCAGATAAAAGATAAGAAACCACATAATTCTCATTCTCTAAGTCAAGGAAACCCTCCCAACTAGAAAGTTTCTTGGGGGTCAAAAAAGGAGAGGATCCCACCCCATAGTAAGTGATGTCAACTACCCATAGGCCTCTGGTAGAATCCACCTCTACTGACAGATGTCTGCGTGCACACACAGGAGGATCCCGAGATAAACCACATACAGACACAGAACCAGACAAATCAAAGTGACTGGCCGAAGGACACCCGGAAGAAATTCCCCATAAAAGAGATTTAAAATACCACAGGGGCACGACACTCTCTCTGAGCCTCCCCATGTGTCTTTCCACATGCAAGGTGCTCTTTTCCTCCTAATAAACACTTTACTGTCTCAGTACTTTCCATCGCTGTGGGAATTCTTTCTTGCAAAGCTCAAGGGCCAGGGCCTGGTCACCAACCACTGGTCTAGTGGCTAGGATTCGGAGCTCTCACTCACTCTTGTGACCCGGCCTCAATCTCTGGCTGGGGAACCGAAGCCCAGCTTCACGTGGCTGCAGGCCAAGGCCACCTGAGATCAAGGTCACACAGCTGAGACCAAGGTCAATCAACTGATGAGTGCGGAAGCCACAATTCGGACCCAGAAAATCTGACTCCAGATTCTATGTTACTAAATTAATATCTTTAAAAGAGAGAGGGATTCCCTAGTGGCTCCGTGGTAAGGAATCTGCCTGCCAATGCAGGGGACACGGGTTCGATCCCTGGTCAGAGAAGATCCCACAGCTACGTCTGTGTGCCGCAACTACTAAAGCGCACATACCCAGAGCCCATGCTCTGGCAAAAGAAGCCACCGCAATAAGCCCGCACATCGCAAGGAAGAGCCTCCCTTCACCCCAACTAGAGAAAGCTTGTGAGCAGCAGCAAAGACCCAGCACAGCCATAAATAATTTAAAAAAAAAAAGGAAAAAATAAAAAGAGAGAGAAAGGATAAAGGCAAAGGAAGGAAGCAAAGAAGGAAGAAATTGCCTCAAGAGAACAATATACATTTGCTTTAAAAAAAGAAAGAAAGAAACCTTTGAAAACCAATTTAATGCCTCTAAAATTTTATTTTTAAAAGAAATTTGCTTTTTCAAAAGGCAAAGAGAAAATGTAAACTGAAAAACACAGGTAACAGACATTGAATTGGCTAACCCCTAATAAATTAACTGCAGGAATTCAGAATCATGCAAGCAAAGTAGCTTAAATAAGAGGCTCTTCTTTTTTTTCCCCACCTGAATACTTGGTGCTACAGCTCCCCTTTCAGAGCACAATCCTTTTCAAAGAGCTGGATTTACCTCTCTGCCCTGGACAAGTCTGGACTTTGCCTCTCCAGAGCATGCCTCAACGTGACCAGCACGAAAGTCATCTTTTTTTTTTTTTTCTTTTGAACCAAGTTTTTAAAAAAAACCTAGAAAAGGCTAACACCCAAGCAGAAAGTATGTGTGTACGTGCTTAGTCCCTCAGTCGTGTCCAACTCTGAGACCCCATGGACTGTAGCTCACCAGGCTCCTCTGCCCATGGGATTCTCCAGGCAAGAATACTAGAGTGGGTTGCCATTTCCTCTCTCAGGGGATGGGATCTTCCCGACCCAGGAATCGAACCTGCCTCTCTTGTGTCTCCTGCATTGCAGGCAGATTCTTTACCCGCTGAGCCATTGGGGAAGTTTAAGCTGAAAGTACCTTAAATATGAATTTGCACTCCATGTCTGTCTTCTTCAAGACCAAGGGCTGGAAATGAACCAATGATATCTTTCTGCTGCTAAACCAAACAGCCAGGTGGGCAGCCGGCTGTTCTGTGTGACTCTGTGTAAGGGGAGAAACTGTCCACCAGAACGGCTCCCTTTCCTGGATGCACACTTTTCGGGGTGACCAGACCCAAGGGCTCAGGGTGGGGTTTCAGGGAGAGGAAGGAAAGGGGGAGAAGAGGAAGTGGAGGGGAAGAAATAGGAGAGAGAGGTGACAAGAGCAGTGAAGACAGAAAAGAGATGGATGTGGTGGGGGAGCTCTTTTTCTATCTTTCTTCCTTTTTTTAAAATAAAATCTGGGGGGAGGGTGTGTTTTATGTTTAAATATTTGTTTATTTATTTGGCCACACTGGGTTTTAGTTGCAGAATTCAGGATCTTTAGCTGCAGCATGTGGGAACTAGCTCCCTGACCGAGGATCCAACCCGGGTCTCCTGCCTTGGAAGCTTGGGGTCTTAACCACCAGACCACCAGGGAAATCTCTCATTTTTCTACAACTGTGGTTGACACATCGAGGAAGGGGTCACACACATCTGTTGAAACTCACACAGTCTAAACACAAGAAGAGAACTATCTCGTTCTTGTCCTCTGCCCCTAGGTGCAGACTTCAAGGCAAACATCATCTGCAGAGGTGGGGAATGTGTCTTGATCTTTTAAAACACACGGCCAGGATTAAATGTGGTAGAGAAGTCTGAGTGTCATATGCAACAAGCACTTGACAAAATCCTTTCTTTCACCGCAATATCCTTCAGTACACACAGCAGGAATTACCAGACTTTGTTAACAGTAATCTTAATATAAATAAAGCAAGTGCTGTGTGGGTGATGAAGACCCAAGCCCCCAAATCAGCGTGTCACAAATCCCCAAGGAATGCGACCGATGACATCCGCCCATTCAGCTCATCCAGGTACTAGCTCCCAGGAAGCAGGTATTTTTTTCAACAGTCAAGGATTAAATGGTTTTCAGAGACTTGTGCAAAGGGTTTCTCAACCCCACTTCACAGAACCAATGGTGTGCCTGGTCTGAACCCACCAAAGATTCACTGGGTGGTAGTTGTTACTTGAGCCACAGGAACAGAAATTGCTGAGCTAAATTGAGTAGCTGGAAAGAGCCTAGAATTCCCAAAACCCAGTGATCTGCACAGGATGACTGACTACCTCCCACTGCACAACAGACACACTACTCCCACCATGTCCAGCGTTTTTGCTGGTTTAGCTGCTAAGTCGTGTCCGACTCTTGTGACCCCATGGACCGTAGCCCGCCAGGTTCCTCTGTCGATGGGATTCTCCAGACAAGAATACTGGAGTAAGTTTCCATTTCCTTCTCCAGGGGATCTTCCCAACTCAGGGATTGAACCCGGGTCTCCTGTATTGCAGGCAGATTCTTTACCGACTGAGCTACAAGGGAAACCCCCACCAAGTCCAGCAGACCTTATAAAAAAAAAAATCCACCAGGGACTTCCCTGGCAGTCCAGTGGTTAGGACTGTGTGCTTCCACTACTGGGGGCAGGGGTTCAATCCTTGGTCAGGGAACTAAGATCCCAGAAGCCACAAGGCATGGCCACACACACACACAAATAATCCACCCAATTCCCAGATTACCCACAAAACTGCACATTTAAGAAATCCAGAGGAGGATGGAGATAAAGGTAAGAATGAAGGAAAACCCATGATATCTCTTTTCAGAATTTTTGCATCACTGTTATTAACAGATCATTGGCACCTATTGTTGCTCTGAAACCTCTGTCCAAAACAGATGAATATTTTAACTTAATATCTTTATACTTATGCATTTACCCGTGATGGCCTAAGTCCTGTTTTTATTTCATTTTGGAGCCAGTGGCCTACAAATTTGCCTTTAGACATCTATTCTGAACAAATTCCACTGCAAGAATACCTCTCTATATTTGGGGAGATTCCCTTGTAATGGAGCTGACTTACGTGACATGCTTAATAAAGAAATGCCCAAGTTACTGGTATTTCAGTGCCATGTAATGTTATTTCTCAATACAAAAAGGAGATCAAGAAGGTAAGAATACATAATTAGCCATTTTGAAATCTTTGTGGTAAATTTAAAATATTAGATCACTGGCCATATATGAACACATAGTTACCAAGACAGAACTAAAAACTCCCAAGATGAAACTTAACCAGCTTCTCCTAAACCAACCATCACTACAGGGACCACTAGATAATGACCCACTTACTTCCTTGGATGTCTTAACTATCCCAGAAACACCAGAGCTCTTTTTTGGGAAGTGGAAATCTATTTCTGTTATTCATTAACACCCTTAAAGTGTATATAAGCCAATGAGAGAGCAGTGGGGAGTCACAAATACAAGGTATGATTAAGGTTTTCAATGAAGGGCCAGTGGATCCCCCCTTTTTTCCTCAGTAGGGCCTGTCTACACATGCTCAACTTTAAAATGGAGGATCTAAAATTCTAACAAAGATCAAACCAGGTCTCAAAGACACAATGAAGTTGTCATTGCTCAGTCGCTAAGTCATGTCCAACTCTTTGCAACCCCACAGACTGCAGCACACCAAGCTCCCCTGTCCTTCACTATCTCCAAGAGTCTGCTCAAACTAATGTCCACTGAGTCGGTGATGCTATCTAACCATCTCAGCCTCTGCCACCCTCTTCTCCTTTTGCCCTCAATCTTTCCCAGCATCAGGGTCTCTTCCAATGAGTCAGCTGTTTGCATCAGGTGGCCAAAGTACTGGAGCTTCAGCATCAGTCCTTCCAATAAATATTCATGATGAAGTTAATGAACAAATATAACCATGATGCAGATGCTACAACAGGTCCAGAAAGAAGTTAAATCTGCTGTGTTTTTATTATTCTCTCTAAAATTTCTCCTTAAGCAGGTGGAACATATTTTCAAAGTACATGAAGGGACTTGGGAGGGAGTTCTCATTTTTAAGTTTCTAGGTCTCCACAAGCCTGGTAAAAGGATGCTGGATACCCAAGGGTTCTGAGATTAACTTTCTCAGCAAGAGAATATCAGCAAAGAATATCAAATATTCCACCCATTCTGTTATCAGTTGTAAAGGTAACAAAATAGAGATCACATAGAGTTTCAGTTCAGTTCAGTTGATCAGTCAAGTCTGACTCTTTGTGACCCCATGGACTGCAGCACACCAGGCTTCCCTGTCCATCACCAACTTCTAAAGTTTGCTCAAACTCAGGTCCATCGAGTCGGTGATGCCATCCAAACCATCTCATCCTCTGTTATCCCCTTCTCCTCCCGCCTTCAATCTTTTCCAGCATCAGGGTCTTTTCCAATGAATCAGTTGTTCACATCAGATGGCCAAAGTACTGGAGCTTCCGCTTCAGCATCAGTCCCTTCAGTGAATATTTAGGACTGATTTCCTTTAGGATGGACTGGTTGGATCTCCTTGCAGTCCAAGGGACTCTTCGCCAACACTACAGTTCAAAAGCATCAATTCTTCAGCGCTCAGCTTTCTTCACAGTCCAACTCTCATATCCATACAAGAAAAAAACCACAGCTTTGACTAGATGGACCTTTGTTGGCAAAGTAATGTCTCTGCTTTTTAATAAGCTGTCTAGGTTGGTCATAGCTTTTCTTCCAAGAAGCAAGCATCTTTTAATTTCAAGGCTACAGTCACCATCTGCAGTGATTTTGGAGCCCAAAAAAATAAAGTCTGCCACTGTTTCCATTGTTTCCCCATTTATTTGCCAGGAAGTGATGGGATCAGATGCCATGATCTTTGCTTTTTCAATGTTGAGTTTTAAGCCAGCTTTTTCACTTTCATCAAGAGACTCTTCAGTTCTCCTTCACTCTCTGCCACATAGACTTTAGTCTCATGAAGTCTTCTTGGTTAATAAGCCTTTTTGATTGCCTAAATATTCAGCATACAGACACAGACAGACATAGGTGTTTTCCCTAACAGCACAAGGGCATAAATAAAACGAATCCTACACTCATCCTCAAAAAAAGTTTGAAAAGCTTGATCACGGTTACAAAAAAAGAGAGATTTGTTTCATAGGTGGTTCTGGAATCAGCCTCGCTAATTTACAGCCACACCCCAGGCAGTAAGGAACCCAAGCCAGGTGTGATGCCCTAGCCTCCAGATGTCTAGAGGAACCTGGCCGAGCACCCATCCCACGCCCTTTCCAAGACTTCAGTAGACCCACACGGGACTGACAGGCTCAAGATCAGCTCCAGCTCTGAGCTTCTTCCTTGGCAGGAGGGGGTCAAGTGTACAACATGGCCCTTGCTCAAATTCTAGGAAATCACAAAGTAGCTTGTGAACAGAGCGGACCCGTCAAAGCAAAAGAAAGAAGATAGCTTCCAAATGAACCACAGGCATTCCCAACCTCAGGCTCTCTGCTCACACCTCGCCTGGAGGATCTTTCCATGACTCTTCCACTGCACTTGACCCAACCCTTGTCTCCAGACATCCCCAGCCTTCCTCCCAAGAGCTTCATTTATCTTCCACCCCTCATCCACCCAGAGAGTGAGCTTGCTGTAAATGACTCTCCTGAGTTGGAAGGCTTTGCACTCAGGTCTCATCTCCCACCTCCAGTGACTTAACAGGAATATGGTTGTTTTTCCCAAAGACAAGTTCCTTCCTCAAATGGAATTCTGCCATTGATAAAATGATGTACATTGACTTTCCTAAAAGAGTACTACCATCAGTTCTGTGACAGCCCAAATAGGAGGATACATTAAAGAACCTTTAAAATCATGACTTTAAGAAACTCGAGCAAAATAGTCATACCGTGAACAAAGATGGAAGAGTAGTCTCCTGCTGTAAAATGACTTATTGAGCACTACAAACATGAAAGGCACCTAACCCCAGACATACAACAACTACATATAATCAAAGTCTGCCCTTGAGACAGGAAGGGGCACAGCCTTTAAAAGAACGACATAGCCATCGAGGACACAGCATGAACTAGTTAGAACCAACAAGGTCCAAGATGTAGGAGGAGTCAACTTCCACTAGACTTCAAGCTCATTGTAAAACATCAGCAAGTTAAATGGCACAGCCACAGGTACCATGAGAGTTCCTAGGCCGAACATAAAAGTGACCAAGTGGGTGGTGGCCCAGTTTCTGGAAATCCCCACCCCTTCCTCAAAACAGCTGGAATACTCCCACCTCTAATTAGCTGATGAATTACCAACCCTATAAAAACTGACAAATCCATACTCTGATGCTGCTATTGCCTTCTAAGATGGCCCACACTCTGTCTACAGAGAATGTTTTTCCCTGAATAAACCTTCTTTCACTTTACTATGGCTTGCTCTTGCATTCTTTACTGCAGAAGCCAAGAACCCATACTCAGCGGCTGTCACATGGACTCACGTGAGACCTGGAACATGATCACCCTCTCCAGCCCCACTTTCTTTCCTGCAACACTGTGACAAGGAAAATAAGGTTGACTTTATTTTCTGACATTCTGTGGCATTAGTTCTACAAAGGAGCCAGCACAGGGCTGACAGTCTTCTCCACTTACAAGCTTCAGTAGAAATGGATTGTAACCTAGGCGAAGAGGAAGGACTTCAAGTTGAGAGCTCTTCACCCAGTTCCTGGGCTTCCCTGGTGGCTCAGATGGTAAAGAATCTGCCTGCAATGTAGGAGGCCTGGGTTTGATCTCTGGGTCAGGAAGATCCCCTGGAGAAGGGGAAGGCAACCCTCTCCAGTATTCTTGCCTGGAGAATCCCATGGAGAGGAGCCTGATGGGCCACAGTCCAAGGGGTCTCAAAGAATCAGACACGACTGAGTATGTGTGTGTCTTGACCAGCTCAACCTCTTTGCTCCAAGACTGTTGCTCACCTAATCTGTCTCTCTGCTGCCATTGCCACGTTTGCCTGGAATATCTCTGCTACCTGCGTGGCAAGCTGTTTGCCACCTTAGGTTCACTTGGAAAGGGTGTGCAAGTGCATTGCCACCATCCATCTTCAGCAGCATCTGTCCTTCACACAAGAGTGGCAGTGAGCATGGATCAATGCAGGCTGACCACAAGGCAGGAGCTCCCAGTCACAAGCTCGTCAGCAGGCAGGACTCGGAGGAGCTGCTGTTGTTCTTCAGCCTCTAAGCCATGTCTGACTCTGACCCCAGAGGACCGCAGGACACCAGACTTCCCTTCCGTCACTATCTCCTGGAGTTTGCTCACATTCATGTCCATTGAGTCAGTGACACCATCCAACCACCTCATCCACTACGGGGGCCAATTTCAGGCTTTGCCCCACACTGATTTCCCTGTGTTATTCATGCCACCATAACCATGTGCATTTTGTGCTGAATCGGTTTTCATTTTAACTTGTTTAGGATTTTCAGCAGTGTGTGGCATGCATGCCTTCCCAATGAGATGGTTAAACCTTTTTGAGAATGAAGACCTGTACTTTCAGTTTCTTTTATATCCCCCTCAATGCCTTGTAAAGCACAGCACCCACGACTGGCATTTAACAACTGATGTCCGGTACCCCTCCACCAAAGCCAGCCCAAGGGAAAACTGGGACGAAGGCAAAACTATTCTTTCCTTCCTTCCCTCCACCCCTTTACCCCTTCTCCCTTTCCATCCTCCCACCAGAGCCAAGAGCTCCCATGTAAACTATTATAGCACTTACTTAGGCCGAAGTGGGGTGGGTCTCAATTAAGTGGGGCCTGAGGCTTATGCAAACTGGGGGTCTCACATTAATAAGAGTTGAAAATAAAGTGTTAGTCACTCAGTCGTGTCCAACTCTTTGTGACCCCATGAACTGTAGCCTGCCCTCCAGGATCCTCTGTCCATGGGATTTTCCAGGTAAGAATAATGGAATGGGTAGTCATTCCCTTCTTTAGGAGATCTTCCCAATCCAGGGATCAAATCCATGTCTCTCATATTGGAGACAGATTCTTTACCATCTGAACCACCAGGTTTATGCAACTTGGCAGAGGTGGGGGGGGGTCCCACATTAAGAAAGAGAATTAGAAACACAAAATTAGGCACTAAAGTAAATATTTAGGTAGAAAGAACAAATAAAATAAAATATAGCAAATTACAAATTTCTTAAGGCTGGTAACACAAAACCAAGGAAATAAATAACAGAATATTTGTATTAATTTCCTAGAAAACTTTTATGTCAAAATAGATATATATAGAGATATAGATAGACACAGTTTTGGCTGAAAACTCTTTGATCTCCTTACAACAACTTTGCAATGCCTTCTATAGAGTGAATACAAAGATAATTTAGCCCTTCCTTCAGCAGGATTGAATGAGATTTGTCTTTTAATATGAAGAGATGGTAGGCTCAAAACATGCAAGTTCCCCAGACAGATGTCTTGGCTATTTACAGTTTACAGGTTTGGGCCCTACAAACACAAGGATTTTTGATCAAATCTATTTTGCACAACTTCTTTCCTAAAGGAAGAAAATGTATGGTGTGTTTATAATTATATTATTACACTATACGGGCAGTCATGACAGAACAGAATTTGCATTTTTCAGTAGACCATGATGAGAACCCAGTGCTCCACTTTGGACGCATCTGGTTATTAAACATTTTCTGTAGCTAGCTTCTGGCTCATCCATTTCAAACCAAGTCTCTCCTCCATGGAGCCCCTCTTTCCATGAAGGGAACCACAGGACGCTTCTACATTGAACACGACCTCAGCCTTGAGCCTCTAGGTCATGAATCTGGCCAAGTGGACACAGCAGGAGGAATGCTTAGCAGAGACATGTAGCAAAACATACTTGTGCTAGCACTTTGATATATCCCCACATTTAGGTAATAAAGATGATGCAACTTCTGCCTTGTTCTCTGGAATTCTCTCTTTGGAGGCTCTCAGCCACCATGAAAGCAGTCAGCTGCCCTGAGATCACCTTGCTGTGAGGAAGCCTATATGTAGAGACCAACCATGTGGAGCCCTGTCTCAGACCAGTCAAGTCCGATGTGAGACACAGGAAGAGAGAGATGCCTGTCCAGTCCTCGCTCCTCCAGCTGCCAAACAAAAACCACCCAGCTGAGCCCATTCCCGGGTTCCTGACCCATGGAAACTAGACAAGATAGTACAGTGATTGGTGCTATTTTAAGCTAGTAAGTTTGGGGTGACCTCAAGAGCAGCAATGACAATCATCATAACCTCCAACTTTCCAGAGCTGCCACGCTCACCTGAAAGGAAACACTTCTAATATTGCTGCTCAGTGTCCATCTAAACATTGTTTGCTGTAAAATAGGGATGTCAAATCTAGGTCAAGGTTCCTCCTGGCCCAGGTGGTCCTTATCTGAATGCCAGCAGCCAACTTTCTGCCAAGACGTACCCTGAGTCCCCAACACAGCCCCTGACACTTGAACTTCTTTGGGGAGGGTTGCCGGAGTCCGAGGTGACTGCTTCCTCTGGGCTAAGCCTTGCTTTGCTTCTTTGTGATGAGCAATAACATGGACACTTCAAGACACCAATGCATCACAAATCCTTTTATTCTTTACCCTGAATAAGCTAAACAATGTTCAGAAGTGGCCCACTGAGCTTTCAGCCCTCCAAGAGTAAGATTCTTTATTTTTTCTGAAGTCCAAGCAATGCAAGGAAGTCCATGACCACTCCCTTGGTGGTGGGTACAAGGCGGGTAAGGGTGGGTTGCCCACATTCCACATCTTATTGGCCCAACCAGGAGGCTGCTTCAAGAAAGAAAGAATTCTGACTCTTCACAGTATCTCTCCTAGGGCAGAAATGTTGGCCCATGGGAACCCAATCATAATTCTACTACCCATCTGGGGTAGGAACAACGACAGGCTTTCACTACATGGACTTATTAAAATAGCGTAACATCTGGCAGGCAGAAACTTTGTCAGGAATCTGACAAGCATCCCATGTTCACTCTCCTTCCTCAATATGTATGATCCACCTCCTTCAAGACAGGACCAAGTCACTTATCTGCATTACTCAAAACCAGTAAGCAGTGGTCACAATCTGCTCATCTCATCTGGTCCCCAAAGAAACAGGGAGAATAATCATTAATTGTGTAGTGATTGTTAGGGGAACTTCAAAATCCTCAAGGGAAACTTGAGAAAAGCATCTGCAAGAAAGCATGTAATACATATTGTTGTTCCATCGCTCAGTTGTGTCTGACTCTTTGCAACCCCATGGACTGCAGCACGCCAGGCTTCCCTGTCCTTCACCATCTCCCAGAGCTTGCTCAAACTCACGTCCTCTGAGTCGATGATGAAATCCAACCATCATGTTGCAGGAGGGGGAAAGAAGAGGAGGGAGGGGAAGGGAGAGGGAAGCAAGAAGAAATGAAGAAAGCAAGGGAGGGAAGGAAAAATGGAGGCAGAAAAGAACGTGTGTGCATGTGTGTGCAGTCACATCCGACTCTTTGCAACACTCTAGACCATGGCCCACCAGGCTCCTCTATCCATGGGGTTTTTCAGGCAAGAATACTGGAGTGGGTTGCCATTTTCTCCTCCAGGGGATCTTCCTGACTCAGGGATCGAACCCACATCTCCTGCATTGCAGGCAGATTCTTCACCACTGAGCCATCAGGGAAGCCTGGCAGAAAAGAAAGGCAACTCATACCCCCCAGAACCCTTCCACAGTTCTGCAAACAAAGTAGGCACTTTAATAAGTGTTTTTTTGAATCGAACCAAACTGCTCAAGTATCCTCTAATTTCATCTTTCCTACCCCAGCCTCAAGCATAAGTTAAATCGAAAAGAAAGCATTCATTCAGATTCCAACCAACAAACCACCCATGGGACCTGGTGATGGAGTGGGCCTGGCCCTGAGGGTGGGGTCACACAGATCCAAGCAACATCTTGAATGCTAAACTCCTCCCAGGAGCCTCATCCAATAGCCTGGGAAACCAAAATACCCCTGGGAGGCAATTTCCTCTGGAGTTGAAGCTCTCGGTTTTTATTCATAAACAAAGTAAGGAGTGAGCAGTTGTTCCACCCTTTTTGGTCTATTTGCTATAAGTAAGGCTACAAAGAGTGAAGCCAAATGCAAACAGCAGAGAGGCATAAATAAACAGCCACGGTGCTCAGTGCCAGGAAAGAGCTCAGCGTGACGAAAGGAGAAAATGTAACAGGTAAACTTCCTTCTGACATTTCTCACGCGGCAGGAATCAATTCCTCGAAATAGCCGTATTCATAGCAGCCTTTCTCTAATGCTTTACTGACCTCAGACAAAGGAGAAGAACAGCATCCTTGACCCTCCCCAGGGAATTGAGAGCTCCACAGAGGTCACATTTCCCAGCTGTGACAATTTATTATGTCTCATTGTCCATTTGCTTCTATTTTTCCTAAATAAGGTAACCACAGAAATCCACACTGAAACTGTACCCTTCTGGGTACAAAAGCCCCTCCGTGTCCCTCATCTCTTATTTGTAGAAAAAGCTTTGGTCTCCTAGGCCTTCCGAGTTCCAAAGAGCAGGCTTAAGCAGTTACTAATTAGGGAACGGAGGGAATGCAGAAACAAAGGAAAAGCAGTCAAGCAAGAAAAGTAATGATAGCTTTAAAAGAGTCCTGCTCCTCCTCAAGGGATATGCACCACCCCCCCCTCATCTGAGCACAGCTTTGAGTTGCTCTGCAGAAACTAAGACTCCCCACCCACCCACAGGTGGAGGATAGTGACTGCATGCTGACTACAAGCACTAGACCCCAGACTGGTTGGAATCAGACGGCTGATGACTAAGATATCCTAAACATCACCCTGTTACCTCACCACCAACCAATCAGAAGAAAGTCCATGAGCTGCAGCCTTCATCCCAAACACTGCCTTTCAAAACTCTCCCCTGAAAGCCATCAGACAGTGTGCGTATGTGTATGTGATATATATATATATATATATATGTTTGCATTTTACTTAACTATATAACTTAAATATAAACTGACAGTTTATACTTAAACAGCTTTCCAGGAGGCACTAGTGGTAAAGAACCCGTCTGCCAATGCAGTAGACATAAGAAAGAAAGTGAAAGTCACGTCTGACTCTTTGCAACCTCACGGACTATACAGTCCATGGAATGCTCTAGGCCAGAATACTGGAGTGGGTAGCCTTCCCCTTCCCAAGGGGATCTTCCCAACCCAAGGATCGAACCCAGGCAGGTCTCCTGCATTGCAGGTGGATTCTTTACCAACTGAGCTATGAGGGAACAGGGGTTCAATCCATGGGCCAGGAAGATCCCCTGGAGAAGGAAATGGCAACCCACTCCAGTATTCTTGCCTGGAGAATCCCACAGACAGAAGAGCCTGGTGGGCTACAGTCCATAGGATCACAAAACGTCGGACACAACTGAAGCAACTTAGCACATATATATACTGCATTGGCAGCCTGTATTTTTCAATCTTAAAGTGAGTATAATTAATAAAACATAAAAGAGTATTGCTTTAGACTAAGAGCCATATTTTTATATCCTTACAGGGATAAAACTTGATAAACTTATGTAAGATTATAGAATATATGAAGTTTAAATTAAGATATACAAAAATATCATTGGTTTATTGGCATTAGCTGTTGCAATGCCATCTGTCATTTCAGGGTCTCTATTTTCCTGGACAGAAAATGGGTAAGAGTTACTAAAAAGATTAAATGAACTAACAGGTATTTGTCTTAATGAAATACAACAGATATTTTGGAAATTCCAAATACTTATGGCATATAAGTTACATGAAAATAAGAACAATAATATGAGTCTATCATTGCAAGATGGTCACAAAAATAAAACAGTTTGTGAAAGGTAACTATATACAGAGGGGAGGAAACTGTTGAAGTATCATACACATAAACTATATGTACGTGTATGTGTGCTCAGCCACTCAGTCGTATCTGACTCTGCAGCCCCATGGACTGCAGTCCGCCAGGCTCCTCTGTCCACAGGATTCTCCAGGCAAGAATACTAGAGTAGGTTGCCATGCCCTCCTCCAGGGGATCTTACCCACCCAAGGATCGAATCTGCATCTCTTGCATCTCCTGAATTGGCAGGTGGGGTCTTTACCACTGAGCCACCTTGGAAGCCACATAAACTGTGGCTTTTAATTAAATTGCTCTTAATTAAATCAGTATTAAATTTGTTTATTAAATCATGACAGGATGCACATTTTATTGATTAGCATAATATATTCCTATAGTAATATAGCTTTAGCAGTATTAGTAAAAGTCATTCAATCATGTCAACTCTTTGCCACCCTATGGACTATAGCCTGCCAGGCTCCACTGTCCACGGAGGCAAGAATACTGAAGTGGGCAGCCATTCCCTTCACCAGGGGATCTTCCCCACCCGGGGATGAAAACCAGGTCTCCTGCATTGCAGGCAGATTCTTTACCATTTGAGCCACCAGGGAAGCCCAATATAGCTATAGCTAGTGTAAATGAACAAAAAATGTATAATGTAACCACAGAAATCCATATTGAAACTGGTCGCGACCCTCTGAGACCCTCCTGGGTACAAAAGCCCCTCCCTGTGCCCTGTTTCTTGTTCGCAGAAAAGGCTTTATAGTCTCCTAGAGGTTCCCTGAGTTCCAAAAAGCAGGAATCACCTTGGAAAACAAAGGCAAAAACAAGTAGGCAAGTGTTTTTTCACCCTATAAAACTCATTTAAGAGAGCAAAGACAAATGGAGTGAAACCTGATTTAAACGCGCAGAATTCCTTTCCAGCCTCCTCTCCCCTGCCCTGCACTGAGACGAAAGTCCAAGACACCAGGAAACCACCCAACAAGGCTTCCTTGCACACCGTCTGGCTCCCTCTCTCCAAGGGAACTAAACATTTGCTTTTGTCCAAACCCAAGGGCTAACGAGAGCTAGTAACAGCCAACAAACTTCACACAAAAGCGGCCTCCGCCACGCCTGGATATATCTGATGCTCGCTCTGGGTCAATGGGTAGCTTGGGTCCACGGGTGGCCTGTCCGCAGCAAGCTGATGATAAAATGAGAAAGGCGGTCCCTAAACCCGAGCTTCTGCACTTTACGCGCGCCCTGCTGGACATGATCGACCACCACCACCTCCTGAGGGAAACAAGCAAAACTCAGAGACCAGCAGCTCTAGCCCCACAAGCTCATCAAAGTGTCTTCAGGCCACCCGGCCTGAATCTGAAGCCGGGAATTGAGCCCGCCCATCCCCTCCCCGTGACCGCGTGGACTCCGGGGAGTCCCCAGCACCCAGCAGCTCCGAGGCCGCGCACGCGCCGTGGCGAGGGCGGGGCGGGGCGGGGGCGTGGGAGCCGCGCGGAAGGACCGTGCACAGTACCAGCTTGTCCATGGCGCTGCGCTCCGGTGCTCCGGGGGCGACACGCGACGGGTAGGGGCCCAGCCGGCCGGTGCTGGGCTCTGTTGCCCACCCCCCACCTCTGTCCCCAGCTCGCGCCGTTCCTAGGCGTCTGCTCGGGTTGCTTCTTGCTGGGCTAGGCCGGCTGTTTGTGGCTCACGTGGTTGCCATGGCGACGAGCTTTGCTCCGCCTGGACCAAGGTCCCTCCTCCCGTTCCCGGTGCTCCTCGGGAAGTCGAAGTCCCGAGGGCATCGAAGTCCAGAGTAGCTCTGGACTTCATTGCAGCGCTCCCGACACCGGTCCCAGCAGAGAGGAAATCCAGAGTTTTCGGCTTCCGAGCCCCAGATGCCGTGTTTTTGCTGCTTTCCATCAAATTTCTGTTGGCTCTCATCCGAAGGTTACCTCTGGCATCAGCCAAGTCCACTCATTTGGAATTTCTCTGCGGAGTTTTCTGTTTCTAGCTTCAGGAAAAAAAAAAAAAAAATTTATTCAAAAGGAGACTTAGTATGTTTCCATTTTAATTTCACAGCTTCCCACAGCTTTGCCTTGTACTGTGGCTCCTTGTTGCTTCCTTATCAGGTACCTTCACAGCTGATTCTTTAGCCTAGAAATGGATTCTCTGGAAATGTTTAACCTGTATTTCCATCTCTGCAAATACTGTCCTCAATCAGTGGGGCTAGGACTGCCCGTTAGAAATATGTCTGACACATGTGTCAGTTTATACCTCTAGGAGCCATGTTTTTAAAAGTAAAAGGAATCAGGTGAAATTATTTTAGTAACATTTACCCCATAGCATTGTTACCGAGTCCAGCTTCACTCTGCTGACCACACAGAAGCCAATCCAGAGACCGATGAATCCAAGAGATGAGGTGTTCGGGCAAGGGATATGACTATTCAGACAGCCCATCCACTGACAGCTGACAGACAAGATGGCAGACTAACATCCCAAAATAACCCTCTTACCTGGGTCTGCCTGAAGATTCTTTTATGGATCAGAGACTGGGGAGAGGAGGTAAGGAAACAAAGCAAAGAGGCCTTTTAATCGGCAAGCCTCAGGCAGGAGGGTGTGTTAATTTCTTCTCTCCTGCCATCTACAGGTGGACAGGGTTCTGAAAAAAACGTACTTTAACAGGCAGAGGGGGAGGATTCTCTGAGGCAGACCCTTATGTATGATTATAATAACAAAAGCAATGACAAGCAAGTCAGTGTCAACAAGGTGTCAGGATTGACTTCTCTCTGCAACAGCATCACTGACTCAACGGACATGAATTTGAGCAAACTCCAGGAGATGGTGAAAGAGAGGATCCTGGCGTGATACGGTCCATTTGGTCACAAAGGATCAGACACGACTTAGCAACTCAACAACAACATCCAAAATATTTCAACATAGTATCAATATAACAGTTATTCATGAGATATTTTACATTCTTTTTATCATACTATATCCTCAATTTTTTTTTAATTGGCTTCACTGGATCTTGGTTGCTGTGTGTGGGCTTTCACTGGTTGTGGAGAGCTGAGGTTACTCTCCAGTTATGGTGCTCAGGCTTCTCATTGAGGTGGCTTCTCTTGTTTCAGTAGAGAAGGAAATGGCAACCCACTCCAGTATTCTTGCCTGGAGAATCCCATGGACAGAGGAGCCTGGTGGGCTGCCGTCTATGGGGTTGCACAGTGTCGGACACGACTGAAGTGACTTAGCGGCAGCAGCTCTTGTTTCAGAGCATGGGCTTTAGGGTGTTTGAACTTCAATAGCTGCAGCTCATGGTCTCAGTCCTTGTGGCGCAAGGGCTTAGTTGCCCAACTGCATGCGGGATCTTCCCAGACCAGGGATCGAACTGGTGTCCTGTGCATTGCAAGGTGGATTCTTAATCATTGCACTATCAGAGAAATCCCCATCCTTAAATTTTTATGTGTATTTTACACAGTGGGGCTTACCCAGTGACTCAGATGGTAAAAAATCTGCCTACAATGCAGGAGACCCATGTTCAATCCCTGAGTCAGAATGATCCGCTGAAGAAGGGAATGGCAACCCACTCCAGTATTCTTGTCTGGAGAATTCCATGAACAGAAGAGCCTGATGGGCTACAGTTCAGGGGATCTCAAAGAACTGGACATGACAGAGTGACTAACACTTTCACTTTTACACAAACAGTATCTTTCAAATCAGACCAGTCTCATTTCCAATGCTCACTAGCTAATGTGACTGGTGACTACTGTATTAAATAGTTCAGCTCTACTAGACTATAAACTCTAGGAAGACCCGCTCTGAACCTCCATGGAAAGAAGACTGCATGTGTTCATGGTAGCGGTGGTGGTGGTGTTCGCTCAGTGGTCTCATGGACCGCAGCTCTCCAGGCTCTTCTGTCCATGGGATTCTCCAGGAGAGAATACTGGAGTGGGTAGCCGTTCCCTTCTCCAGGGGATCTTTCTGACCCAGAGATTTAACCCAGGTCTCTCACACTGTGGGTAGATTCTTCAATGTCTGAGCCACTGGCAAAGCCCTGAATCTGCTCAAAAGGGCTACTAAATACTGATTAGCTCTTGAACAATTTTTCAAATTCTTACTAGAAAAAAATATCCTTAAGTAATGTAAACTTTAAACACTCTTCAGACACTAAGAAAATTAAATTGACTGGGGAGTTCTATCTTGTTTATTAATTACCGAATTTTATTTTTTTAGAGCAGTTTTAGGTTCAAAGCGAAATTGAATGGAAAGAAACATTTTAACTGTCTGACTTTGTAGGCAAATTGTGTAACTTTGCCTGCAAAGGGCAGTCTCGGCCACATGATACCCTGTGCTGTCTAAAGAGAGCTGTGACCTGGCGCTCAGAGCAGCTGGGTGCCACCTGCCCCTGCTCGCTCAGGGAGTGTCGTCATCCTGCTGCTCTTATTCGCATGTTGTCAGATTTCATTATTTACTTAATAATCACCTTGATGAGTTTAAAACCGGGCCCTCAAGAAAAGTTCTTGAGGGAAATGAAAATTCAGCTTGGCCGGGAAAGACAGTCCAGGAAAAGAGGGTGTCCTTGGTGGGTAGTCTGAGAAGGGGAGAGGAGGGCTAGCACTCATCTAGGTCATGACTGTGGGATCATTAAACCTCTGTATCTTAAAAAAACTCTCTGAGCTTGCCCATTAACACTGTGTGCATGGTAAATCACTGTAGTCATGTCCAACTCTTTGTGATCCCCTGGACTGTAGCCCACCAGGCTCCTCTGTCCATGGGATTCTCCAGGCAAGAATCCTGGAGTGGGTTGCCATGCCCTCCTCCAGGGGATCTTCCCAACTGAGAGATCGAACCGCATCTCTTCTGCCTCCTGCACTGGCAGATGGGTTCTTTACCACTAGCGCCACCTGGGAAGCCCAGACCATTAACACTATCGTCCCATATTACAGAGGAGACAGAGAGATGACGTAGCTTAGCCAGGGCCACAAAACCAGGGAGTCTGTGATCCCTGACAGCTTGGCTCTATCTGGTGTTTTGCCTCTGGACTATGCAGGCAGATCTCGGAGATATGGCAGATTCAATTCCAGACCACCACAATAAAGCGAATACTGCAATAAAATGAGTTACACAAACTTTTTTATTTCCCAGTGTATTAATATATAAAACTTTGTCTATGCCATACTGCGATATATTAAGTATGCGATAGCATTATGTCCAAACAATGTACATACTTTAGTTTAAAAAATATTTTATTACTTAATAAGAACCTACAGTATAGCACAGGGAACCCTACTCAGTGCTTAGTGGTAACCTAAATGGGAAGGAAATCTAAAAAAAAAAGGGATATATGTATAACTGATTCACTTCGGTGGGCAGCAGAAGCTAACACAACATCGTAAAGCAACTGGATTACAAAAAAAATAAAAAATATACCTTGAACACTTTAAAATGTCTTATTCCTAAAATATACTAACCCTCTTCAGAACCTTCAGCCAGTTGCGATCTTTTTGCAAAAGTAATACCAAAGATCACTGGTCATCACCATAACAAAGAGATTCATCCTTGGTGCTTCTGTTTCCCAGCACACAGTAGTTCCTCAAAACACCTTGATTTTAAGAAGAAAATGCTCTTGATTTTAAGAAGACCTATAGGATTTCCCAGATGGCACCACAGGTAAAGAATCCTCCTGCCAATGCAGGAGACGCAAGAGACACGTCTTGGGTCAGGAAGATCACCTAGAATAGGAAATGGCAATCCACTCCAGGATTCTTGCCTGGAAAATCCCATGGACAGAGGAGCCTGGTGGGCTACAGTCCATGGGGTCACAAGAGTCAGACACAACTGAGCATGCATGCATAAGAAATGAACACATGATGATTTATTTATTGTCCACGCACATAGAGTCAAAGACAAATACTAATTACAAAGAGTCATGAATTTTCTGACTGACAATAAAAAAGGTAGATTATGATTACATTTGATGGAAAAGATTATCACTGTATGGAGAAGAAAACAAAAACGGACTTGCCAGAAGTCACATAGCTTTGTATTGGCTGAAATAGGACTAGAAACCACGTCTTTCTTTGTACTATGTTTTATCATCTATTTCAAGAATTAAAAATTATAGTTTTTCCCCTCCACATCTGATTTTCAAAATCACAATGTTTCTCAATGTTTTTGTCAGCAATGTAGCATTCCACAAAATTGATTGTATCTGCCTATCACTAAAATGTTATAATGGTAATATCTAATTTCAGAAACATTGATTACTAGGTAGAATTTTGTTAATCATTTTACTTCCATAATCTGGAAGGGGAGTTTTTGTTGCTGGTCACAAACTGTGGGTTAGCAAGCATCACTAGCCAGTGAAGGAATGATAAGTTTATGAATCAATATTGAGAGGAATTATAAAACTTGGCAATGAAAGAAGTCACTGTTGGCTGCCTAACCCACACATTTTTCAGTCTCATTAATAAGAATGAGATTGACCAAGAAGTGTCTACTTCCCCTGTATATGCAGGAAATGGCAAATATTTCCCAGGATCCCTTGTAGTTACAGATGGCTATGTGACATGTTTCTGGCTGATAAGCCATAAATGGCAGGTTCCTAGGAAAGCCTCTGCTTTCCTCAGAAAGAGATTCAGAAGTTCCCTTCATACCTGCCTGCAGCTAGAATGCAACCACAATGCCTAGAGCTATTGCAAGCAGCTACATTATGACAATACTTTGGCCACCTGACGCGAAGAGCTGACTCATTTGAAAAGACCCCGATGCTGGGAAAGATTGAGGCCAGGAGGAGAAGGGGATGACAGAGGATGAGATGGTTGGATGGCATCACCAACTCAATGGACATGAGTTTGGGTGGACTCCGGGAGTTGGTGATGGACAGGGAGGCCTGGCTTGCTGTGATTCATGGGGTTTCAAGGAGTTGGACACGACTGAGTGACTGAACTGAACTAAACATTATGACAGTCTTGATCAGTTAGAGCTACTATAAAGAAGTAACATAGAGTGACTCGATAGCTTATAAACAACATAAACATTTCTTATAGTTCTAGGGACTGGAAGTCCAGCTCAGCCTCGTCTGATCTAGTCAACCCACTGGCCTCTTCTTATAAGGGTGCTAACTCCATTTACAAGGGCTCCACTCTCATGGTCTAATTCCCTCCCAAAGGCCTCACCTTATTTGGATTAGGGTTTCAACACGTGAAATTTGGAGGGATACAAATATCCAGTTCATTATAATGATCATGAGGGAAAAGTCCTTTGAATTACAAAAACGATAGCTTTAATTAATGTCTTTGAGTCTGAACCAACAATGGCAACTGCCATTGTTAAATGGAACATTAAACTCCTCTATTTGTTTAAGACTTTGCAGATGGTGTTTTCTCTTCCCAGCAACTGAAAGTATTCCTAAGTGATATGGAAGCTGCCAATCATTAGATTTTTTGCAGGTTGATTTTACAAACATGTGTTATACACTAGAACATGGTAAACTAGAGGTAACTTTCACCACTGTCCCCACCTGAGGCGAAGAGGAGTGGCAGGGGTCAAACAATCCATGAATAAAATCTCTAGGCTGGTTTTGTTCAGATCCACCCAAGCGCAGATGCTGGGTGGGCAAGCAGCCTCTCTTCTTCTCCATAACCACCAGCATCTCCAGGTTTTGCAGGTAGGGACAAAAAGGGCTTATAAATGCCTTTGGATGCTGAAGCATGGATGTCACCCCTTTGGGTAAGATAAGCCAACCAAAGCCTCCAGGGCATCAGTCCTGTTGGAAGTCGAGCAGGTGCCTGGAGATCAGCCATTCTTGGGATGCTTTCATTGGATGGTAATAAGAAGGTCTGCAGACCTGGCTCCTCTCCACAGGCATCGTTCAGAGATGCTCCTTTAAGGATGGGTGTTGGCCAAGTCACTCCGTGCAGATTCCCTTTTCCTCTCTGGTCCTCCACGTTCCATGAGGCCCTAGAGTACCATCTTCAGGTGCCCTCCAGCCACAAGGCTGCTCCACCTGCTCCTCCCAGTCTCATCCAGCTCTGCTCCCCTTGCTGGTAACAGCCAGGCGCTCCATTATGACAACTCTATGGAGTCTAGGCTGCCACGGTCCTGCTGATTTCCACGGAGAGGTGGTGCCCAAAGGCACTGTAGTGGACGATTGTCCTCTTTGACCCCTATCCAAATCCTTTCCCTGTGTTTGGAGAACTTCCCACCAAGCAGAGGTCTCCTTCCCATACAGAAACCAAAGGTACCAAATATTCTGCCAACCTCCTTACCCCAGGGCACCAGCTTGTGACCCAGGCATGGTCAATGGATTGCACCAACCTTGGACATGAACCAGGAGCAAATGACCTAAAAATGCGGGACAGTGGAGAATGCATTCTGGTGGAGAGTGTCAGCAACAACACTGCTTGAATTTCCTAGGCAGCTGTGGAGGCTGAGCAGGGGTGGGGGTGTTTGGCGGTGGGGGGGGCCTAGGCAGAGCAGCCAGCAGTCAGTTAGGGGGGTCACCAGATCCTCAACAGTCTGCTTTAAGGCAGGTGTCTGACCGGTTCTTGGGTGCTGCTGGGAGATACTGCTGGCCGTTTTCCAAGCATCTCTGTACAGCGATCTCCGCTCATCTGAGTTGCCCATTGCCCTTTCAATACATTCTTTTTTTTTTTTTTGCTTCAATCCACTGTAGTAAATTTCTGTTGTTTGTGATTGAGACTGGTGATTTCAACAGAAACACATTCCATACTGCCCTATCCTCTTAACAACATGAACCCGAGGCTATTGTGTGTTTGATGGATGGTATTCAAATCTGGAAATACTAATGAGTAGAAGAATAATGGAAGCAAGGGAGAGGGTTAAGGTAGCCTAGAAAACATAATGGCCTCAGATTTGGGGGGCTAATTTTAATGGCAAAAACCACTACAATATTGTAAAGTAATTAGCCCCCAATTAAAATAAATAAATTTATTTACAAAACAAAAAAAAAAGAAGTTCTTCAAAGGGAGTTTCTTCCTAGAGAATGGGGGGTCAGTTAGCAATTTCCTAACCTTCTTTACCGATTTCAAAGGTAGCAGTCAGAGTTCCTACCAGAGAAACTGAACCAGTAGAATACACACTATATAAACACATGCATACACCCATGCACATACACACATACATGCAAACTATATACACTGTACATATAAAGAGCTATTTCAAGGACTTGGTTTCCACAGTTGTGAGGTCTGGCAGGCCTAAAATCCTTGCTGCTGCTGCTGCTGCTAAGTCAATTCAGTCGTGTCCGCCTCTGTGCAACCCCATAGACGGCAGCCCACCAGGCTCTGCCGTCCCTGGGATTCTCCAGGCAAGAACACTGGAGTGGGTTGCCATTTTCTTCTCCAATGCATGAAAGTGAAAAGTGAAAGTGAAGTCGCTCAGTCGAGTCTGACTCTTAGCGACCCCATAGACTGCAGCCTACCAGGCTCCTCCATCCCTGGAAAATCCTTAGGGCTCTAAAGACCTTTCAACAATTACCAGTTGCTCAACAGCTCCCCCATACAAAACAAACATGAGAGAGATGTATTTTGCTGTGATTATTTGCAACATTTGAATGGTCCAAATACTTTTATAATTAAAACTTAGACTTTCCACTAAAAATCTTGTAACAGGGAAAGCTAAACACACAGGGCTGAATGCCGTTTTTTTTAAATCCAAGAAAACATAAAATTGTCACAGAAGGATTCAACTAAAGAGGTAAGCAATGAAAAAGAAACAGAAAAGAATTTTCCATTGTATTTTATATTTATAGAATCATGGTTCACCAAATGATTCACCTCTTCTGTCTAAAGAGGGAGAAAGTTTTACCCACAAAACCAGTAGACAGGACCTCAATATCTAATGGTGAAATGTAACAAGTAACTTGGAGTGTGCCATTATGATGTGTTAAATGCTAATATATATCAAATGTATAGTAAAGCTACAGTGTTGCATGCTGTAGTCCATGGAGTTGCAGAGAGTTGGACATGACTGAGTGACTGAACTGAGCTGAACTGAAAGCTACTTTGATTTCTTGCCAAGGTGCAATGTTCTGATAAAATAATAGCACTTTATATAAAGGTTTTACATTTTAACCAAAACAATATTTTCCACCTACATCTGAATATAGCAAATTTGTCACTTAAATGTCTAAAAAATTAATGATGAAAAATAAAAATGGTATAAATGCATGAATAATTCCTTGTTATTTAAATTGCCTTTGCGTGCATGCTAAGTCGCTTCAGTCGTGTTTGACTCTTTGTGACCCCACAGACTACAACCCGCCAGGCTCCTCTGTTGGTGGGGTTCTCCAGGCAAGAATACTGGAGTGGGGTGCCATTCCCTTCTCCAGGGGATCTTCCCGACCCAGGGATCAAACCCTCATCTCTTACATCTCCTGCATTGGCAGGTGGGTTGTTTACCACTAGTGCCACCTGGGAAGCCCAAAATTGCCTTTAAATTGTGTATTTTAGTTTGAGCCTTTGGGCATGGCTTCAGACTATCAAAAACAAGTAAAATAACCTATCAAAGAAACAGTTGCATTCTGGTATTTGGGTGACCTCATTGATAATTTTTAATATTGAAGGATTAAAGCAATTTCTTAGCCAAATTGAAAAGAGCATGTGTCAAAGTTTTATTTCAAATTTTCCACAAGAGAAGAGCCGGCCAATTCAAAGATATCCCTTCTGTTAGAGATATTTATGGAAAAGAAAAAAAAAGTGGCTGTTAAGAAAAATCTTTCAAAACTTGGAAATAAGAAAGAAGCTTGTGTGACTTTTCAGTGTTAGAGTGGAAAATCATTTAATACCTGCACCCCCCCCCAAGGTTTATTTAATCCTTCAGAAGAATGTACCTATTTCAGAATTATTACCATTAATTAGAGAGCAGAATGAAGCTGAAAGTTAACTAGTAGATTCCTATTATTCCTGTAATAATTACATAAATATTACATTCCTGTAAAAATAAAATGATTTCTGTCTGTGAGAAAAAAATAATCACAAAAGTTATAATACCATTTTATTGTCATGAGTGCGAAGTCACTTCAGTCACATCCAGCTCTTTGCGACCCTATGGACTGTAGCCTGCCAAGCTCCTCAGTCCATGGGATTCTCCAGGCAAGAATACTGGAGTGGGATTCTGTGGGAGAAGGCGAGGGTGGGATGTTTCGAGAGAACAGCACCGAAACATGTATATTATCAAGGGTGAAACAGATCACCAGCCCAGGCTGGATGCATGAGACAAGTGCTCGGGCCTGGTGCACTGGGAAAACCCAGAGGGATCGAGTAGAGAGGGAGGTGGGAGGGGGGATCGGGATGGGGAATACATGTAAATCCATGGCTGATTCATGTCAATGTATGACAAAAACCACTACAATATTGTAAAGTAATTAGCCTCCAACTAATAAAAATAAATGAAAAAAAAAAAAAAGAATACCGGAGTGGGTTGCCATTCCCTCCTCCAGAGGATCTTTCTGAACCAGCAATCAAACCTGAGTCTCTCATGTCTCCTGCATTGGCAGGCAGGTCCCTTAGCACTAGCACCACCTGAGAAACCACTTTAGTGTTATATAGGACATTAACTGGGCTTCCCTGGTAGCTCAGCTGATAAAGAATCCACCTGCAATTCAGGAGACCCCAGTTCGATTCCTGGGTCAGGAAGATCCCCTGGAGAAGGGATAAGCTACCCACTCCAGTATTCTTGGGCTTCCCTGGTGACTCAGGTGGTAAAGAATCTGCCTGCAACACAGGAGACCCTGGTTTGATTCCTGGGTTGGGAAGATTCCCTGGAGGAGGGAATGGCAACCCACTCCAGTATTCTTGCCTGGAGAATCCCAGTGGACAGAGGAGTCTGACAGGTTGCAGTCCATGGGGTTGCAAAGAGTCGGACACAACTGAAAGATTAAGCATGCACGCAAGGACATTAACTAGTCTTGCGTTCTTAAGTAAGCATCCTTCCATTGATGGTATTCAGTATTTACCATAATTTTTAAGCTACCGGGATCTCTCATTAACATGTTAAATAAAACTTTTGACACATTTGTCAAATATAAGCATGTGTTTTATATTTATACTTATACAAATATAAGTATGCTTTTAGATGTTTGTAGTTATACTTTGATATGATACAATATAAAATACGCCTGGCGACCTCAGACTTTTAAAAACACAGATAGTCAGTTGGGTGGGGATGTAGGTATATAACTTTTCAAAATTAGAAAATTGCTCAGAAATGTTAATTATCTCGCAGGAGTTCCAAATAGTTTGCAAAAAAAAAAAAAAACTGTGTGTACCAGATCTTGTTTGGGACAGTTTTCTTTCTCAGTTGCCATTTTTAGTTTGGAAAACAGAAATAACCATAGAATTACATTCCTCCATAGGATTATACTGGGAGAGGAATATCAGGAAGAAAAATGCTGGTGAGTTCTTAGAACTGGGCATGTAAAAAATTTCTCCTGCCGGTAAAGAGGACACTTGATCACATGCCTCTGACATACTTCATAGTCTGTATTCTCCTTTCTGAAAACTCCAGCCGTAAAGGGAAAGTGCAATTCAAAATGTCTCATCTTTGTCAAGTTGTTTTGATGAAAATAACAGAAACCCATTCAAATGGGTTTAAGCAAAGAGGAGGAAGGCAAAAAGAGAAGGGGGCAGTAGAGGATGAGATTGTCAGATAGCATCACCGACTCAATGGACTTGAGTTTGAGCAAACTCCAGGAGACAGTGAAGGACAGAGGAACCTGGCGTGTTGCGGTCCACAGGGTCACAAAGAGTTGAACACAACTGAGTGACTGAATAACAACAGGAGGTACGAGGCAGTACATGGGTATCTCAGTAGCCCAGAGCAGGATGAAAGCAGCTAGCAGGCAACTCCATCCCCTTAGTGGGACCTGCTCCCTAGCTCCTGCCTCTCTCGATGGCTCTCCCTGAAGAGCTTGGCCTCTCCGTGGACATGGCAGGAGGTTACCCCCCCAAGACACCCCAGTTTACAAGTCCGTACTTCAAGCACCCAGCAGAGAGAAGACAGACAAGCATACTTTAACCCTGACTCCTGGAGAGAGAGTTCAGTTCAGTCGATCAGTCGTGTCAGACTCTTTGTGGCCCCATGGACGCACACCACGACTCCCTGTCCATCACCAACTCCTGGAGATCTTGGGTCTAATCCCCACTCTGATCCAATCAGCTCTGGCCGGTGGAGCTGACAAGACTAGGGACCTGAAGGAAGAGGAGCCTGGGGATGAGACAGGCTGGAACCTGGGGACTAGGGCAGCGCTGCAGTGCTGGGCCTGGACTCACGTCTCCTCCAACAACAAAATACAAAGACACTATATGGGACTAAAAAAAACTGCGTGCCTGTGCAGTGGGGGCAAGTTTTGGACAACAGATACAAAAAGACCAAAAAACCCAACTGCCACTTCTGACGGAGCATGCAGCAAAAACAGGGTGTTGCTAGCCAACGCGGGGACTGAGCCTGCACTCACCGCCACCAGCTCAGCTCCGTTCAGTGGCTCAGACTCTTTGCAACCCCCTGGACTGCAGCACACCGGGCCTCCCTGTCCATCAGCAACTGCCAGAGTTTACTCAAACTCACGTCCGTCGAGTCAGTGATGCCATCCGACCATCTCATCTTCTGTCGTCCTCTTCTCCTGCCTTCAATCTTTCCCAGCATCAGAATCTTTTCCAATGAGTCGGTTCTTCGAATCAGGTGGTCAAAGGATCGGAGTTTCAGCTTCCGCATCAGTCCTTCCAATGAATACTCAGGACTGATTTCCCTTAGGATGGATCACCACCACCAGAGGGGTGGACAAACCACCTAAGCCACCCCTCTGGCCCGACCCCTGGACACAACCCTACCCTCACCCCATAAAAGGAACAAGCTTGGCCCCCTCACCTGTTCCCCTTCTCCAGGAACAAGCAAGCAAGGGAACCTATTTATTCTCGCTCCTAGGGGCCCCAGTAAAGCCTTGCCTGAATTTCTTTTAATCGTTTTATTTATTTATTTTTGGCTGTGGTGGGTCTTCGTGGCTGTGCGGGCTTTTCTCTAGTTTGAGTGAGCAGAGGCTACTCTTCATTGCGGTGCGTAGGCTTCTCATTTTGGGGGCTTCTCTTGTTCCTAAGCATGGGCTCTATGATGCTCAGGCTCAGTAGCTGCAGCTCCCGGGCTCTAGAGCACAAGGTCAATAGTTGTGGTATAGCTTATTTGCTCCGTGCTTTGTGGGATCCTCCCGGACCAGGGATCTAACCCATGTCTCCTGCGCTGGCAGGCATCTTCTCTACCATTAAGCCACCAGGGAAGCCCTTGCCTGAATTTCGGTTCTGGCCTCTGATCAATTGCTATTGATTGAGGAAGGCCAAGAACTCTGGTTGGCATCAATCTCACACCATTCCAATTCCATTTATTTCTTCATTCATTCACTAATCAAACGTGTTGTGAATACTGGCCATATGCCAGGAGCTTTGCTAACAAAAGGAGAAGAATAAGACACAATCTCTACTCTGTTTTTATAGCCAAATGAAAGTCCATTATATTTCTTGAACAAATAAAAAACATTTCAGTTCAAGGAATATGTCTGTTCTCCTTAACAACCAAACATACTGAAACTTGCAAGGTCTCTCAAGGATCTTGGATGTGACCAGTGCAGACTGACCCACAGTTAGGCTGTCATCCCCTTCTTTGTGCCAGGACTCCTAGATGAAAATAATTGAGGTCAGTCTGGATAGAAAAACTTTTTTTAAGTAATTTAATTTCAGAATTGGGCTTTAAGAGAAGGGCTTAAGGGACTTCCCTGGTGGTCCAATGACTAAGCTGCCAATGCAGGGGGCCTGGGTTTGATCCCAGGTCAGAGAACTAGATCCTATATGCTGCAACTGAAGATCCTTCATGCTGCAACTAAGACAAGCAAAAAACTATACGTAAATATTTCTTTTAAAAAAAAAGAGAGAGTGAGAAAGGCTTAGTGAAGTGAAAGTTACTCAGTCATGTCTGACTTTTTTCGACCCCATGGACTGTAACCTGCCAGGCTTCCCTGTCCATGGAATTTTCCAGGCAAGGATACTGGAGTGGGTAGCCCTTCCCTTCTCCAGGGGATTTTCCCAACCCAGGGTGGGGGCCTCCCACATTGCAAGTGGATTCTTTATCATCTGAGTCACCAGGGAAGCCAGAGAAAGGCTTAGGTAGGAGATAAAGAATTAAATACTTGATATTTTACCTTAATGTAATTTTTAAAACTTAAATGACTCATTTTATGCCACTTAACATTACTACCATTGAGACAACCGCTGTTCATTCTTTTAAATTGTACTTACCAGGAGAAGAATGATGTGATAAGATCTTGAGGAATCCCTGTTCCTTCTCAGGGGACCCTACAGATCCAACGGGTTTAGGGAAACATGAGAAAAGACCACTTCAAGCCTCTAAACATACAAAGTCTCATAATTCAGACTTCACAAAATTGGACATTTGTGATAACACACGCAAGGGCTGGGCTTGCGTGTCTTATCATTATTTATAAAGAAGGGCTTTACTGAGTAAATGGTGTATACGAAATTTATTTGAGGGGGACAAAATATAGCCTGTTGAATCCTTCTGTAAGTAATCACAGTTTTCAAATATTTGGACGTGCTCCAGGGAACTGCTTGTTTATAAATCATTGATACATTAATTGGAAACCATTTTTATATATTCATCAAATCTGATTACCTAGGCAATGTTTTGCTATCCTGGGCCTAATTGCTGTGTATATTTAAAAGTAATAAACACTGAATGAATGGGGCCCAGGACAGGCTGTTCCCAAATATGCCGAAGTGGAATATTGATTATTTTGAATTAAAATTACTTGAGAAACAGCTGGTACAAGGACACTCTGACCCTCCTCTCTGTCCCCATGCAAGCAGGAAGTTAATCTGCCGTGTGAAAGTCCCCTCCCTGTACCAAGAGATGGGGAGGCCCTCTTACCACCAGAGAGAGGGAACTCAGGGCCAAGAAAGCTGTGTAAACAAATTCTGCTTAATTTCTCCACTAATTAAGCAAACCTGGGTTTCTTTGTCTTGTCAGCTCTTCATAAATTTATTCTTGGTTTAAAAAGTATAAAAGCTGCCTGCTTCCCTAAACTATGAGACCTCTGTACATAAGTAATTAGTTTTCTTTTTTTCCTTCTGTTATTAGGTCTTGTGTCAATTTAATTATTAGACTAGCCAAAAGAACCAAAAGGGTAGGGGAAAAAAAATTTTTTACAAGATATCTCAAAAGCAATTAAAGTGAATGAATGTTTCAACAGAAATTCTCTAAATGACAGAATCACCCCAAAAATACAATAATATACTTCCCACTTGCTAACTCCTACCTTGCCTTTAGGACAGATTTCAGAAAGTTCAATTTGAGCAACCAAGATCTTGGTTAGGCTTCTAGGAGGCTTCATAAGGCAGGTGACATTCTCAGTTTAAGCAGCTGAAAGAAAAAAAATGGGTGAGGCAAACAGGAGGAAATGCACGAAACTCCATTCTGTTTCCTCCTCACCCAATCTTTCCTTGCTACTGTTTGAAGAAGGTGGCTAATTTTTTTTTCTTTTTAAATTTATCCTTATTCAGTTTATTTTTATTCTTTGCTGTCCTAAGTACATTCTCACTTCAAAATTTTTTCCAAGTATCTATTTATCAAATGAAGCCAGTTTTGAGGAAAAAATTCATTGCCAGAGAGTAAACACACAATGCCCTTTCTAGTTTTCATTTTTCCAAAACATTCACTTAATTTTCTCTAAATCATTATAGAGGTGGTTGTGTATATTTTACAACATGAATCATAAATAGAGTCAAAATCCTGGGAAAGGTGTAGACCTGCTTCAAGTTCAATAAAAGAACATCCATCCTTACAGTCATTCTAGAAATGAATCATTATCAAAATAAATAGTTCTTTTCAAAATTAGCTTTCATTAAATGGATTTTTTAAGAGCTTTCAGTTCTAAGAAACCTGTTTTTGTGTCCACCAATAACAATTTCACTAATAACAAGTGGTACATATCCCTTAAACTGTGGCGAGACCTATTTCCTGAATTCCATGGGCAGAAGGTACTAGAATATATACACGGGTCTCAATTTACTAGAGCACAGTTCCAGTTGGCTTAAAAGGCTGTGGCACAACTGTTAATAGGGGATGTAACAATGAGGGTTAATGTTCAAGCTGTTTTGAGTGAGCATATTTTAACAAGATGTGATTTAAAATTCTGAGAAGCACAGATGGTTGGTCGAGTGCAAGAACTGTGATGGATGGAAGATCACATATGAGTGCTGAGCCCAATTATAAACATCAAATATCCCTTGGATTAGCGTTCACTATCATGTTGTTATGGTTTTCCTGCAACAAGAAGTTAATGGATGATGACATTACAGTTCAACCAGACATCAGTCTATTTTGTGAACGAGTCATCTTCTCCATCTTTTGGCAGAATTTAATAGCAAAGGGTGTGAGAAGTTGAGTAGCATCTCCCCACTCATTCTAGAGCAGTAGTCCCCAGTGTTTTTGGCACCAGGGACTGATTTTGTGGAAGACAATTTTTCCACAGTCTGGGGACTGTCAGGGGGTTGCTTGGGGATGATTCAAATGCATTACATTTATCGTGCACTTTATATTTATTATTATCACATCAGCTCCACCTCAGATCATGGGGCATTAGATCTGGGAGCTTGGGGATCCCTGTTCTAGAGGATCTTTCCAAGATCTTTTGTGATAATGTGTTTCTAATAAGAAAAAGATCTTTATAATAAGAATATAATAAGATCTTTATAAAATATAATTATAAAGATATAATTTTTATATCTTTATAACTTTATAATACATAATATATAAAAATACAATAAGATCTTTGTAACAAGACATGTATATTTGTTCTTCAGTCCTAAAATTCTTGATATTCCCTGTTCTGAGAGAGATAAAGGTGTCTTTTGCTATGTTAACAAGGTAACTTTTGGAAAACACCTGAGGATGAGAGTTGGTTGCTAGGAGAACTAATTAACTGACTGAGGGGTGGAGTTTCTAGTCCCATCCCTGCTGACCTCCAGGGTGGGAAAGCGGCTGGTAGCTGAGCTCAATACCAACAACCTATGTTTTCATCAATCATGCCTATATACTGAAGCCTCCCTAAAACCCCAAAAGGACAGGGTTCAGAGAGCTTCTGGTTGGTGAACACATGGAGATGTGGAGAGAGTAGCATGCCTCCCAGAGGGAGTATGAAACTCCTTGCCGTTTCCCTGTAACTTGCCCTAGGCATCGCTTCCATCTAGCTACTCCTGCGTTACAGCCTTTTACAATAAGCTGGTAATCTAGTAAGTAAAATGTTTCTCTAAATTCTGTGAGCTGCTCTAGCAAATTAATTGAACCCCAGAGGGGAGTCAATGGAACCTCCGATCTGTAGTCTATAACCCATGGGTCTGTAGCACCAATGACAAGCTTGATTTTCCAGTGTCATCTGAAGTGAGTATAGGGGGCAGACTTGTGGACTGAGTCCTTAACTTGTGGGATCTGACACTATCTCCAGGTAGAGCGTCACAGGCATGTGCATGCTTAGTCACTCCATTGTGTCCGACTCTGCAACACCATGGACTACAGCCTGCCAGGCTCCTCTGTCCATGGAGATTCTCCAGGGAAGAATACTGGAGTGGGTTGCCATAGTTGAGTTGAATTGTAGGACATCCGGCTGGTGTCAGAGAACTGCTTACTGATGGGAACTGGAGTTAGAATCCATAGTCCCTTTCGTATTCAGCTCTGGTAATATGATAATTAGTCAAATATTTAAGCCTTAGCCATTCCTTGCAGTGGGTTTCCCAGTTACCTTGTCTGATTTCTGGACATTCAACTTCCTTTCTATATCTTGTCTGTTACACTCTCTGAAAGTGAAAGTAGTTATAACCCGCAAGAGGGTTTTGCCCTTCCCAGATCTTGAAATCACTAGAAGGAAGACTACAGGGAGTCCCAGGCTGAAACGTAACATCAGGGCTACCTGGGCTTGACTCTTGTTCTGGATAGGGCTTTTCCTCCACTCCACTGAGTGCCTTTTCTTGTTTTGTGAATTCCCTCCCCCACAAAGGATCCTTCCTTGCTCCTTCAGGCACTTCAGGACCTAGGCCCCTATGCATTCACATGGAATAAACTTGGAACCACACATCAGTTTGTGGGTATGTGTGTTAGCCTATGGATGTAAGAAAAAAAGAATTTACTGTTAAAATTCTTTCTTCTGTTTCCTGGTTTCTGGGAGATGCCTCTCTTCTAAACAGAATAATGTGTTAATCCCTGACTCCTCTTTGATATAGTTCAGTATTTTTGACCTTATTATACACCAGGAACTAAAATATGGAGACAATGAAATACAAGACAAGTAAGATAAATATGGCCCATACTCTCAAAAACCCTCCAACCAATAAATACAATGTAGTGAAACCCTTAAATAATAGAAGCACTTATGTGCAATGTATAGACATTAAGGGAAAGTAGTAAGAGAAGAATATTTGAAATGGTAAGAAGTTCTGAACAGGTCTAAGTAACCATGGGTAAACATGATTGAATATGTCTATGGAGGAGGGTATAAATTAGTGTAGATAGGTGGGCAGTATGCAGTGTACAAGTTGAATCTATGGGTCTGATTTTTCTTTAACTCTATTTCTTGCTAAAATGACTTGAAATCACATGGCATTAAATAATTATGCAATAAGTGAATAAGCACATAAACAAAGGAGTCAGTCTTCGTATTTTATAAGCACATAGGATACTCGTTCCCCCATTTTAAGTTCATTTACTGGAATAACCTTCCACTCTTGAGTTCTTCTTCAGTGACCTAGGCACAGAGATTTTGGTTTCCAGTGTCCTCAAAAGGTAAACAGAAATTACTTTACTTGAATTAAAATAAGGAGAATCATTTCGTTCTCTGCCTATCTAGATCCTCCTCGTCCCTCTGAGTGATGCACCCGTCATTCTTTGCTTTCTGTACATCACCAGTTTCTGAACTTCTAACGCCTTACTGCCTGGGCTCTCATTTGGCCGCTTTCTTCTGGTCTCCTTAACAAGACTATAAAATCATGGAAAACAACATTTTGTCCTCATGTTTTCTGCATTGACTTCTCTCCAGAAATGTGAAGAGGTAAGAAGATAAAGAGACAAAGGCAACGCATGAAAAGATGCTCAACATCAATAAGTCATTAGTGAAATGCAAATCAAAACCACAACGAGGTAGCACTTCACACTAGGATGGCTAAAATTAAAAAGACAGACAATAACAAGTGTTGGTAAGGATGTGGAGGTATTCAAACCCCCATTCATTGCTGAAAGGAATGTCAAATGGTCCAGTCATTTTGGCGAACTGTCTGATAGTTCTTCAAAATGCTAAACACAGGCTTATCAGATGACTCGACTATTCTATTCCTAAGTACAAACCCAAGAGAATGAAAACGTGTGTTAAAACAAAAACCTGGACACAAATATTCATAACAGCATTATCCAAAATAGCCAAAAGGGGAAATAACCTAAATTGCTGAATAATATTCTATTACCTAGAAATACCATATTATTCATCCAACTGATGAATGAATAAACAAAATGTGATATATCTATACAATGAAATATTATTTGACAATAAAAGGGAATGAGGTGCTGATACATGCTAGAATGTGGATGAGTCCTAAAAATATAATGGTAGTGCAAGAAGGAAGTCACATATTATAGACATTAGAAGACCACATGTTGTATAATTCCATTTATGTGAAATGTCCAAAATAGGCAAATCCATACCACAGAGACAGAGAGTAGATTAGTGGTTACCTTAGGTCAGGGAGGAGTGGGGAAATGGTGAAAGATTCCTAACAGGGAGAGGTTTCTTTCTAGGGTGTTGAAAATATTCTAAAATTAGATCGTGGTGATGGCCACACAATTCATGAAAATACTAAAAATCACTGAACTGTATACTTAATTTTTTTAACTATACTTTATATGGGTGAATTTCATATTATATGAAATATAGATACCAATAAAGCTATAAAGAAAGAAAAGGAAACACTTCATGTGACTTCAGAAGTCACATGAAGAATACTACTCCCCATAATAACCTCATAAAGAGCAGCATTTTCTAAAGGTAGCAAATTTCCTTGTTTCATCCACTCTGAGATTTATTAGCAGAATCTTGAATTTGATAGATCCAAAGGAACTACTAAGTTCATAAAAGTATTCATCACAACACATATGGATTTGGTGAAAATGACTAAATTCAGTCCACGGAGTGAAAACTAAATGTAGTTTACAATATTCTTGACTTAGGGATAATTATATGTTACAGTAAACAGTAATGATATAGAGTAGGAGGAAATGAACTTCAAGTTAGTAATTTCTGACTTCCCCTACTTGGAGCAATGTGAGGCTAAGAAAATATTTTCTGTGCTGGCCCCTATCTATGCTGGTCCTAGTGGGTGCTTCTGTGAATCCCATGGTGCTCTTGCCTTGATCTGGTCAGTTCTCAGATGTCACTATCTCACTGCAGAACCTCTATTATTTGCAGAAATTTCTTAACCTCTGCTCAATCTATACTTAATTCTCTAGGACTTGATCAGTGGCATGCCTGGAATAACATAGACCCCAAAATGATCTACCAATAATTTCTTACTGCCCCTGAAATAGTTTCTGTATCTCTCTGGGCACATGCTGAATCATCGACTTGCCCCAGAAGTCCTTCTGTCCTCCTAGGTCCTGCCTTCTACCCCCATGTTGAAGCCTGTAATGTTCCTCCACTTGGGGCACAAAGAGGGATCTCACTCACATTGCCTTGGAAGTCATGACTGGGGTCTCCTTTCAGATGTCCCTGGAAAGACACTAACAGAGAAGCTGACCCTGTGTAGTAATTGCTTAGGTTGCCATCCAGTGCTTGGAATAGTGGATACAGCTGGGTTTCTCTGGGGGCTTCCTCTTTTTCCCTCCTCCCACCCTCTCTTTCTCCCAGATGCTGTACTTTCTGGGCTCCTGGTTCTCCAGGGCCACCAATTGCCCAGGGAATTCACACCCTGAATTTTGCTTCAAGTCTTTGGGGCAAGAGCAGAATACTGGACAGTCTTATGAGTCAGAAGGAATGGAAAGAGAGTGGAAATCAGAGGCCCTACCAAGACTGTAATACCTAACACCCTCAGCGCCTAAGTAGATCCAAGAGTTAGGGTCAAGTCAACACACTCTGCTCTGTAACTGCCTAAATGCTGACGGCAAAAATTTTAAACTGAGCTGAGTGGTTCCAGTAAAAATCTGTTTTCCATCTCACAGCTGGGTTCTGAATGCTTCTTGACAATCATGCTCCTAATCACGACATGATTTCCTCTCCGTCCTTCTGTGCAGCTGTCACAAGCCTTCATCGCCTCCCTCAGCTCCCCACCACCCCCCAACCCTCCACCCTCCCTACAGAAAAAAAGGAGACACTGTGGGCTGTGACCTCCAACATCATCCCTTCCTTCAGCTCAAAATCCCTTCCGCCACCCTGACCTGGGTCACCCTTTCTCCTTCTGGTCTCTCTCAGGAAGGAGTCCTAAACACCGTCTCCATCACTTAGAAGATGAATTAATGCACAAATGGGAATTTGCCCCCTGACACCACCCTTACCAGCTTTGCAGCCATGGGCAGATGTTAAGTTCTCTGGGCTTGCTTCAGTTCCTATAAAATGGAGATAATAATACTACCTACCTAACTTATACAGCAATTGTAAGGATTTAATCCATTTTAATTCATCTGAAAGAATATAAGACCATGCCTGGCACATAATGTACCCTCAATGTTCACTATTATCATTGTGTGTTAATATGAGTGTGTATTATATTATGCATATGAGTTAATGTGTAGTAATTGCTGTATGTTAATATCAATAATTTTTGTTGTTATACAGTTGCTAAGTCGAGACTGACTCTTTGCAACCCCATGGACTTGAGCATACCAGGTTACCCTGTCCTTCAATATCTCCAGGAGTTTGCTCAAACTCATGTCCATTGAGTCAGTGATGCCATCCAACCATCTCGTCCTCAGCCACTCCCTTCTCCTTTTGCCTTCAATCTTTCCCAGCATCAGGGTCTTTGCCAATGAGTCAGCTCTTTGCATCAGATGGCCAAAGGACTGGAGCTTCTGCTTCAGCATCAATCTTTCCAATGAATATTTAGGGCTGATTTCCTTTTGGATAGACTGGTTGGATCTCCTTGAAGTCCCAGGGATTCTCAAGAGTCTTCTCCAACACCACAGCTTGAAAGCATCAGTTCTTCGGCACTCAGCTTCTTTATGGTCCAACTCTCACACCTGTACATGACTACTGGGAAATAAAAAGTCACTTATTACTAATATTTGTGAGTCTTCCAAAGGGGGATGAATATCAATTAGCTACGGCCCGATTTCTGTCGTCCAGGAATACCTAGGAACAGTTCTCAGGACAGAATCTGACTGCACACACGCACTGTAATTAATGTCTTGTTTCTCACTGGCCCTTCACCAAGCTCCTTCCATAGTGGTGTGGAGTCCAGCCCCTTCCTCCTGCCCATGTCTCTCTTTACCCCTGTCCTGTGAAGGGTGCCTCTCTCAGAGGAACCCCTGAAGAGCAAACCCACAGACCTTGTCTGGTTCTTCTGCCAGTTTACCACCGCAGACTTGGCCCTGTTCATCACTGCTTCCTTAAACCCCCTTCTACCTTGACCCTCAGACATTATTCTCCTCCTCTTCACCTCTCTCAGCATGCAGGCTCCTTCACCAGCTTATCTATTACACCCAGCTCGGAAAAGGAACTGCTGCTCTGTTCCTGATCACCACCCCTCACTCTTCTCTACTCCCCGCCATGGGTCTAGTGACCTTCCAGACCAGTGCTCCCAAAAGAGTCTGGTCTACACCTCTTGACCCCCTTTCAGTCTCCAAAGTGTCTCATGTTCAGTCTCACTTATAAGAGAATTCCTCCTTTTCAAAGCTTCAATCATCCTCTCTAGGCAATCGTGATGGTCACCAAGGGCACCGAGGACCATCCACAGCCACAGGTGATTGACATTCTCTTCATCTCGTATAAGAAGTTTCACAACGTGGTCCCCTTGCCCTGTTGCCAGCCAGCCAACTCCTCCTCCTTTATAGATATCTTGGAACAGCCACTGAACACACTATAACTCCTAATCCATTTGCCCATGCCCTACCTCCTACCTACTTTCAGTCTACAGCATAGCATTTCTAAGTCCCCAACAGACAATACAAAACTGAAGTTCTTATTATCTCTCTAGCTTGATCTTCCTCTGGTTCATATACCTGTTTGCAGCTTATCACAGCAATATCACAGGGCCCACACCACTCAGACCACCATCAAAGGGAGATGGCCACACCCACAGGCCTGCTAATGAGATAACAGGGATCCTTTGAACCAAAGGACCCTACAGGATTCAACACAACTGCTCAGATCAAGGACATGGCTACCAAATCTAAAGGAAGCCAATCCACAGATATTCCATGTGGCCTTTTCCCTGGTTTGCCAGAGTCTTCTTTCAGGAACTTGGAATCTGGAAACTGAAAGACTGAAGAAATATCAGAGAGTGGCTCAATCAAGGAAATAAGATGGATTGACAGAGGATAGAGAGATAAACAAAGGAATAGATATGTGATTAAATGTTGATGATAATATATGGGTACTCAATGTCAAGTTCTTGTAGCTTTGCTGTATGTGTAAAATTATTTGTAATAAAATGCTGGAGAAGGGGGGAATGCA
Source organism: Cervus canadensis (assembly GCF_019320065.1). Taxonomy (NCBI): domain Eukaryota; kingdom Metazoa; phylum Chordata; class Mammalia; order Artiodactyla; family Cervidae; genus Cervus; species Cervus canadensis. Next base: position 56,099,161 of record NC_057401.1, read on the forward strand.
TCAAAAAATGTCACTCCTTAAATAATCAATATAATAAACACTTCTTGAGTATCTACTATGCTAATCACTGAGGCATCAGGGTGGACAGGAAACAAGGTGCCTGCCCTCATGGAGTTTACAGTCTAGTTGGGGAGGTAGGACCACATGTTAATCACACAACTAAATACGTAGTTCTGAATCAAGGCAGGGGCTGTGATGAAAAAGGAAGGGGTGTGGTGACTATTAGAACAGGAGGACCTGATTTAATACCAGGGACACTTCCTTGAGAAAGTGACAGTTAAGGGGACACCTAGGGCATCAGCAGGGGTAGGCCATGAGCGGTGATGGCAAAAAGCTTTCCAGGTAGAACCATGAGTGTGGCCATTTTTAGAAACTGAGATGAGATGTGTGTACCTGGAAGACACAGACAGTGGGGAGTCCACAGAAGCCATGTCATGGAGACGCCATGAGGGAGAGATGTGGTCCCTGGGGATAGGAGAAGTGACAAATTCAAGTCACTTACAGCCAGAGTCAGAGGGGACAGGAAGGAAGGAGGCACAAAGGGCCGATTAGGACACTGGAGATGGGATCATGCAGCAAATATGCTGAAGGAAAGAGAAGCCACTCGTCATCAGTCACAGTGGGTCCAGGGCAGGAGATGAGTAGCTGGTACCTGGGCACCCAGGGTTCCAGCTCCAGTGCTCATCCAAGACGATACCAAGAAGGAAACTCTTCTATCTGTGCCAAACTAGAGCCCAACATCACCACATATTCAGTTGCCCATGCCCAAGGCCACCCCTCCTCAACTCTTTTATCGCAGCATCCCATGAAACACCCTGCAGTCCACCTGTATCCCTTGAACTTGTGTTTTCTTCTTCTTTCCACCAGGGCCGTCTCTACTTCCATATGTGTCATTAGTTCCTAGCCCAACCTGACTTCTGCCCTTCCGTTCTCCCAAGTCTTTGCCAACAACTTCCTTGTTGCTAAATCCACTGGGTTTTTTCACTTCTTTTTCTACTTGTCCTCTCAGTAGCTGTTAACACCATTGACCACATGCATCATCTTAAAATGGTTCCCTCCACTTCCTAGCATCTGTGTGATCCAGTGTTCCTCCCACCCCTCTGGCCTCCCTTCTCAGTCCCCTTATGAGCTTGGTTTCCTCTATCCAAATCTAAATGGTGGTAAGACTGCTCTCTTCCCTCTCCACATCTACTCCCTGAATGGTCTCATCTAGGAGACCCAAGATTCAGTGGTAAAGAATCTGCCTGCAATGCAAGACTCACAAGTTTGATCCCTGGATTGGGAAGATTCCCCTGGAGAAGGGAATGCCAACTCTCTCCAGTATTCTTGCCTGGAAAATCCCATGAACAGATGAGCCTGGTCGGCTACTGTCCATGGGGTCACAAAGAACCGGACATGACTGAACGACTAAACAACAACGGCAACATGAAGACCCATGGCTTCAATATCCTTTTTGTCCTCTAGGCTCTAGAGCAGTGCTGTCCAATTTGGTCATTGTTATGGGCTGAACTGTGTTCCCCAAAATGGTATGCTCAAGTCCTAACTCCAATCGGCTTGAAGTCATCCTTGTTTGGAAACAAGATCTTTGCACATATCATCAAGTTAAGATGAAGTCACACCAGATTAAGGTGGGCACTCAAATCTAATGGCTGGTGCTGTTATAAGGAGTGAAAGATTTGGAGACACATTCACATGGAAGAATTCCATATGAAGCCCAGACTGGCGTGATGCGTGTACAGCTAAGAATGCCAAGGACTGCTGCCAACACCAGAAGCTAAAAGACAGTGATGGAGTGGAGTCTCTCCGAGTCTCTAGAGGGAGCATGGCCAACTGACACTGTGGTTTCAGACTTGTATACCCTCCAGAACTGAGAGGATGAATTTTTGTTGTTTTCAGCCACCCAGTGTGTGGCTGAAATTTGTTATGACAGTCTTAATATAGCATTGATGGAATTGTTTTCTATATGCAATGTCCAACACGGCATCCACTAGCCACACGTGGCTACAGAGCTCGTGGAACTGTTGCTGAAGCTGAAGCTCCAATACTTTGGCCACCTGATGTGAAGAGCCGACTCATTGGAAAAGACCTTGATCCTGGGAAAGATAGAAGGCAAAAGGAGAAGAGGGTGGCAGAGATGGATGAGATGATTGGATGGCATCACTGATTCAATGGACAGGTTTGGGCAGACTCTGGGAGATGGTGAAGGACAGGGAAGCCTGGTGTGCTGCAGTCCACAGGGTCACAAAGAGCTGGACATGACTTAGCAACTGAACAACAACAACAAGTAAAGAGCTGCATTTATAATTGCATTTCCTTTTAATTAATTTAAATAGGATCATGGGACTGGCGGCTACCATCTTGGACAGCTCGGCAGCTCTAGACCCACATATCAGCTGCCTGCAGGGCAACTCCTCTTGGACATCCCACAACAAACCGAAACTCGCTTAACCTGCTCATGACAAATGTCTGCCCCACAAAGCTGCTCCTCCTCTGTCCTGTCTCAGAGGAGACACCTCTTTCACAACCCCAGACCATGGGTATCCTCCTGGGCTCCCCTGCTCCCTTGGCCCCCACATGCAGGAAGACACCAGGTCTATTTCCTGACTATTTCCACTCCTCCGACCACACAGCTAAACATGCTCTTCTCCTGATCTGGCCCCTCCCGACTCCTTTGGCCACCATCTTCTCCAGAGAGTCCTCAATGGAACCCCAAGACTAGATTCTGTGTCCATTTTGCGCTCTCATAGTGCTCAACTCCTACTGCAGGAGGGTTAACACTATTGAAATCACCGCTTTGTCCCTCCATGACTGGCTATTTCTACACTACTTAGCACCCTGCCTGGCATATGGTACCTGTGTGCGATCTACGTCACATCAGTCAGGTCTGATGCTGCGACCCCATGGACTGTAACCCACCAGGCACCTCTGTCCTTGGGATTCTCCAGGCAAGAACACTGGAGTAGTTTGCCATTTCTTTCTCCAAGGGATCTTCCCGAGTCTGCATCTCTTATGTCTCCTGCATTGGCATGCAGGTTCTTTACCACTAGCACCACCTGGCAATCCCTAATAAATGTTTGATGAATTAAAGAATGAGTGAATGAATGAATGAAAAGAATCAAACAGTACAGGTTGTCGGGGGAAATTGTTAGCCTTGTCACTAATCATGGGTACTAGAAAAAAAAATAAAAGATAGATTAAAATTTTGCTTTGGTGGCTTCCAAGTGATACTAATTACAGTTATTTATGTGAAATCTTACTTTTTATGCCTAATTACCATGCAGCAAGAGCAAGGATTATGTATATCATTAGATGTGTCAGATCAACTTGGTTGGGTTTTATTTCATTATAATAGTAAATTATGCACAAATGCTTAGACTCCATAAATTATTGTGAATGTAGCTGGTTGCCTGTTTCCACCCTTAATAAAGTTTCTTTCCTCTATTGCTTACTCCATAGTGTCTGCAACTTTGGGGCACCTTGAAATAAATGATGAGAAGAGAAATGGGTGATGACTTTGGACCATGCAGAACACAAAGCAATTATGAGTTGGTTGTGATGTTGATAGTGTTGCTACATTATTCATCTTTATAATGCACTTGACAGTCACAAAGGGTTTCACCAGCATCATTTGATTTAATCATCTCTTCAACTCTGTAAATAATTAAAATTCTCAAAGTTTCAGTGATTTGTTCTAATAAATGTCAGTGTCAGGAAAATAGCCCACGTTAAGATAAGTTCGGCATCAGTCCCTCCAATGAACACCCAGGACTGATCTCCTTTAGGATGGACTGGTTGGATTTCCTTGCAGTCCAAGGGACTCTCAAGAGTCTTCTCCAACACCATAGTTCAAAAGCATCAATTTTTCGGCGCTCAGCTTTCTTCACAGTCCAACTCTCACATCCATACATGACCACTAGAAAAACCATAGCCATGACTAGACGGACCTTTGTTGGCAAAGTAATGTCTCTGCTTTTTAATGTGCTATCTAGGTTGGCCTTAACTTTCCTTCCAAGGAGTAAGCGTCTTTTAATTTCATGGCTGCAATCACCATCTGCAGTGATTTTGGAGCCCAAAAAAATAGTCTGACACTGTTTCCACTCTCTCCCCATCTATTTCCCATGAGGTGATGGGACCAGATGCCATGATCTTAGTTTTCTGAATGTTGAGCTTTAAGCCAACTTTTTCACTCTCCCCTTTCACTTTCATCAAGAGGCTTTTTAGTTCCTCTTCACTTTCTGCCATAAGGGTTGTGTCATCTGCATATCTGAGGTTATTGATATTTCTCCTGGAAATCTTGATTCCAGTTGATGCTGAAGCTGAAACTCCAATACTTTGGCCACCTCATGCAAAAAGTTGACTCATTGGAAAAGACCCTGATGCTGGGAGGGATTGGGGGCAGGAAAAGAAGGGGACGACAGAGGATGAGATGGCTGGATGGCATCACCGACTCAATGGACATGAGTTTGAGTAAACTCTGGGAGTTGGTGATGGACAAGGAGGCCTGGCGTGCTGCGATTCATGGGGTCGCAAAGAGTCAGACACGACCGAGCGACAACTGAACTGAACTGAACTAAAGACAAGTTCGGAAAGAATGGGGCTGAAAGATAGCTACATTTAAATTATATTTACCAAGGTTTATATTAAGCATTTTCATACACATCTATCAACAACACCAAAGTGATTTCGGCATTATTATCACCTTTTTACAGATAAGGCCATGGAAGGTTAGAGTGGTTGAGTAACTTGCTCAAAGTCTTAAGGATGGTAAACAATGATTTTCAAACCCAGGCTTTTATCCACTCTGAGGGGCCATGTTTTATCAGGAAAGTAGTAGCTCAGTGAGTAAAGAATCTGCCTGCAGTGCAGGAGACACAAGAGATGCAGGTTTGATTCTTGGGTCAGGAAGATCCCCTGGAGAAGGAAATGGCAACCCACTCCAATATTCTTGCCTGGGAAATCCCATGGACAGAGGAGCCTGGTGGGCTACAGTCCACGGGGTCACAAAGAGTCAGACGTGACTGAGTGACGGAGCACACACATGATGACCCATGTTTTATCAGGAAAGTAGTAATAAGAACATCTTTTTCGTCAGGAGGTGCTGGGCTGTATCTGCACAACAGCTCAAAGGATACGGCTCTGTATATTATCTACAGCCCTCGAGGAGACACTACAGATCCTTGACTTTGCTTAATGGCTAAACTACTATTATTTGGTCTTGCATGTGTTAGTTGCTCAGTCAGGTCTGACTCTCTGGGACCCCATGGACTCTAGCCCACCAAGCTCCTCTGTCCATGGAGCTCTCCAGGCAAGAACACTGGAGCAGGTTGCTCTTCTCCAGGAGATCTTCCCAACCCAGGGATTGAACCCAGGTCTCCTGCATTGGCAATCAGGCAGATTCTTTACCCTCTGAGGCACCAGGGAAGCCCCATTATTTGGTCTTGTTTGACTGTTTTCCTTTGCTTCTGCATTCTCTTGTTCTTTTTTCGTGATTAAATTTACTATTTGGCTAAAGTTTTTCTACAGGTTAGAAGCAGACAGAGGACACTGTGTACATGTCTGGTGTGTGTGTGTGTGTGTGTGTGTGTGTGTGTGTAGGGGCTGATCTGTCCCAGGAAGGCCCCATAGGATCCTGCTGGGTTTTAAAAGCTTGAGAGAAAGAAAGTGGAAAAGGTTTTCAACAGCAGCTATGCAGGTCACCAAAGGAGCTAATCCAGGTAAAGTCTAAGAATTTTTAAGCATTCCTGAAAGCCTGGCTGAAAAGTCTCTCTCATATCATACAGTGCATTAAAGAAAGCCAAAAATTCTTTGGGCGTCCTCCTACTGAGAGGCGGGAACTATTTCCACTTCTCTTGAACCTGGCTGGCCTGTGATCCAATTTGGGCACTAGAATAGCAAAGTGATGCTTCTTGATTTCCCAGTGTAGGCTGTGGGAGGCTTGACATGTGAGCTTGGTCTTTGGGTGCCCTGAGACACCCTGCTGAGGGATCTAGTGTTGGCACTCCAGTTGACTGGCCCAGCAGAGTCCAGTCTTCCAGGCACCCCCACTGAGGTGCCAGACTCGTAAGTGAAGCTGTCTTGAACCCTAGAAGCCCATCTTCCAGCTGAATACCACCGAGCAGCCTCAAGGAATGCCACTTGGAACAGAATAATTGCACAGCTGAGCCCTGCCCAAATTCCTCACCCACAAAATCATTTTACAGCAGCAAGTTTGGGGACAGTTTGATACACAGCGAAAGATAAGCAGAGTATGCCTCAAGTTCATTTTGGCGTTTCCTCTCTTCATGTGTGTGTGAAGCTGCTTCAGTCATGTCTGACTTTTTGCTACCCCATGGACTGTAGCCCGCCAGGCTCCTCTGTCCATGGGATTCTCCAGGCAAGAATACTGGAATGGATTACCATGCCCTCCTCCAGGGGACCTTCCAGACCCAAGAATCGAAACCCTCATCTCATATGTCTCCTGCATTGGCAGGCGGGTTCTTTATCACTAGCGCCACCTGGGAAGCCCAAATGAGTAAACAGCCAAGGACCAGGCTAAGAAATATTCATAGTGAAACACACCAGCCCTCCAGTCTTTCCTCCAGCAATTCATACACACACACACACACACACACACACACACACACACATACACAGAAGATCCTGGCAAATTTGTATTTCAGACAAATAGCCTTTCAACAGATTGATTTGAAATGTCACCCATTAAAATAATTTTTCCTTTGGAAGTTATCAAACACTGTTAAAAAGAAGCTGCCCGTGACAGCACAGCTGGGGTGTTCTTTTCATAATTTCACCGTTTCCATTTCTGACGCCCGGCAGCTTTGTGAGGGTTCAACTCCAGTTTGAAAAAAGAAACAAGAGATAACATCTGCTTTCTCCTCTGTCTTTACACACATTTAATCACACCCAGAGACGCAAGGTCTTCTCTCACATTTTTCCAATGTACCTTCTGCTGATAACTAAGATGCATGTGGCCTCTTCTAAAGATACATCGTGCGATGCGGGGCGAGGAATGCAGGAGAGCCGAGCGGCCGGGGTGGGGTGGGGAATGACTCAGTGGACACGACAGCTACCCACAGGGAGCAGCGAGCCCAGCACAAAGCCTGCAGCTGCTCACAGTATCCGCAGTATTTCTGACACGGCAGATCCTCCCGGTGATGTCAGACGTCTTTCTTAAACAAAAGTGAAATGTGAGAAGGTGAAAAATTACAGCACTGTTGGAGGATGTTTCCCCTTGTTCCAAGAACCGTATTCTTAAATGGCTATGTTTTTCCACAGTCTGGATCTCCCCCAGGTCAGTGAAAGTCATTTAGTTTCTTTCCCCAAAAACCTAATCCATTGGCTCCCTGCATTCTTGATTATCTCAGCCCCCACCCCCCACCCCCCGTGATGCAAGTCACTGAGCAGGGAAAATGACTCACAGGCTCTGAGGCAAACAGAATTCATTGAATTAGATGTTGGAAAAGCGCCGCAGTGAGTCACCATCTCATCCCTTGCTCTGAAGGGGGCAGTACCACACCTAGACCACTCCAGCCAGGAGAGAAGGAGCTGTGTTTTTAATAAGCTGGTTGGAGAAGGATCATTTCCAACCATAATAAGCCCCGTTCCTGTGTATACTCATGTTCCAACCACAACAAGGCCCTGCAAAGTTGAACTCCAAAGCAGAAACGAAAGAATTAGGCAAAGCAGGGAGCCTGGTTCAGACCATGCTTTTGTGCAAATGAGAAAAAGTGGTCCCTGGGGGAGAAGGAATTCGATAAACCCACCCCTCCCACCCGTCCCCCACCCCCCACCTCCCATTCCCGTTGGGGCAGAAGCTGCCAGAACTGGGGAGAATGGATTCACCCCCACCCTCCACACCCAACTGCCCACCCTCGCTCTGGGCAGAGAGGAGTCCCAGGACCATGGGCAGTGAGTGACCTGGGAAGTACATTCAACTTTTTATACCTCCCACTTCCCCTTTGCCTGGCTAAAATCTATCTTTTCCTACTTTGATCCCCATGGTTCCTGTTGCTAACAGTTGGTAACACTTTTTTTTTTTAAATCTGACACCTAATAAACCTGAGGGCTGACAGGTAACATATCTTCATCTCCCTGGGTACCCCGCCCTAAAGGAATGAATGACTCTGGGAGAGAATGAACAGAGCCCTTCGACACTCACATCTCATTTTTTCCTCGCTCTAACTGAAGAGCATGACCTCACCTCCCCTGAGGGAAAATGACCAGCCAGTCCACATTCTGTCCTCTAGAGCAGAATTCCAGGTTGGCAAGGGGAATTCTTGAACATAGGGATCCTTGTGGCCATGGGACCTGAGCCCATTTTCCCTCCACTCGCCTCCTGTTGGGCATCATTTCAGAACCGACTCCCTGACCAAGCAGCCTGTTAGAACCATCGAGAAGAGGGGAGCATCCTTTCTAAGCCCTTCGAACCCTCTTACATGAAGGAAAGGGGCTGCCTTCCCAGCACCACTGGTCACAGCCACCTTTCCTCTTGGGGGTCATAGTGGAATCCGAGCACATTCCCGAAAACCACTGACCCAGGACCACCGACCCTCCACCACCCAGAGCACTCTGGAGCACTCCCCAGCCTGGTGTCATCAGCATCGTGAAGACCACCAAGACAGCTGCCAAAGGAACCCCTCATCTTGATATAAGGGGCCACCTGTCACAGCCAGAGGTCAGAAACGGAATGTCTAAGGGCCAGGCCAACCGTCCACACGGTATCTGTCGTTGTTGCTGTTTGTTGCTGACATTTAATCGTGCAATCCTATTTACATGAAAGATCCAGAATAGGTAAATCCATAGAAATGGAACTCAGATTGGTGGTTTCCAGGAGCTAGAGGCTGAGGAAACGGGGACTGACTCCCCAGTGGGTATGGGATTTCATTTTTAGGAGATGAACATGTTTGGGAACTAGAAAGACGTGGTGGTTACACGATATTGTGAAGGAACTAAAGGCCACTGAATTGTCCACTTCCACATATTTAACTTACACTATGTTGATTTCACCTGATTTTTTTTTTAACTGCTCCAGGTCTTAACTGCAGCACATGGGATCTTTAGCTGCAACTTGTGGGATCTAGTTCTCTGACCAGGGATCGAACCCAGGCCCCCTGCCTTGGGAGCATAGACTCTTAGCCACTGGACCACCAGGTAAGTCCTCACACTTGAAATTTTTTTAAGTAAATACCCCCCAAAAAACAGAGAGAGAGTTCTGTTAAGAAAGAAACCACTTCATTTAAGAAACCAGAAGATCCAGCACCGCCAACCCCAACCCCTCGTGGCCCCAGTCAGCGGCTGCAGGACAGCAGCTCCCAGATGGGGGAAGGGGCCCCTGCCCTTCTTGAGGTCCTTCACCCTCATCCGAGTGTGTGACCCTGCCCCTACCCACAACAAAGCTACTGATTTTCTGCAGAAAGTAAACAGAGTTCCCACTGAGCTGCCATCTTTAGATGAGTGTAAGATGAGATCAGAAGTCAAGGTCTGAGAACACAGCTGGGAGAAGAACAGGGAGAGGCCAGGAGGTGGTGATCAGGGAAACAGACACAAGGACAAGTGAGGACCAGTGTGTTCCTTGCCACTCTGCTGGGAGCAGCATCTCCTCCATCCTGCCAGCCTCTCCATCTCTTTACCCTGCTCTATTTTCCTCCGATGCTGAAGCTGAAACGCCAATACTTTGGCCACCTGATGCAAAGAACCGACTCCCTGGAAAAGACCCTGATGCTGGGAAAGATTGAAGGCAGGAAGAAAAGGGGATGACAGAGGATGAGATGGTGGGATGGCATCACCGACTCAAGGGACATAAGTTGGAGTTGGTGATGGGCAGGGAGGCCTGGCCTGCTGCAGTCCATGTGGTCTCAAAAAGTCAGACACAACTGAGTGACTGAACTGAACTGAACTGATTTTCCTCCCAGCTCTCACTACTACCTGACTTACTATGGGTATTCATTTCCTAGGGCTGTCGTAACAAGTGACCACAAGTTGGGTGGCTTAAACAACAGAGGTTTTTATTCTCTTACAATTCTGGTGGCCAAAAGTCCTAAATCAAGGTGTCGGCAGGACTGCACTCTCTCCAAAGTCTCTTGGGGAGAATCCTTCCTGCCTCTTCCAGTTTCTGGTGGGTCCAGGTATTCCTTGACTTGCGGCAGCATCACTCCAGTCTCTGCCTCTGTGTTCACATTGCTTCCTTCCACCTGTTTCTTCTCCAAACTCTCCTTTCTCTTATGAAGACATCGGTCACTGGATTTAGCATGTGTGCCTGTGTGTTCAGTCATGTCCAACTCTTTGCAAGCCAAGTGACTGTAGCTCACCAGGCTCTCCTGTCCATGGGATTTCCCTGGAGAAGTTGCCCTTTCCTCCTCCAGGGGATCTTCCTGACGCAGGAATCAAACCCATGTCTCTTGCATCTCCTGCACTGGCAGGCAGGTTTTTTACTTCTGTGCCACCTGGGAAGCCCTCACTGGATTTAGGGCTCATTCTACATCCAGAATGAAGTGATCTTGAGATCCTTCACTTAATTAAAACTGTGAAGACCCTATTTCCAAGTAACGTCTCATTCACAGGCCCCGGGGGTTAGGATTTGGACATAATTCCTTTACAGTGAGGGCCACAATTCAACCCATGAGACTATGTACTTTTTGTTTACTCTGTGACTCATGTTGTGAAGTCTCATGAGAGTGAGGACTCTGCCCACTCGTTTCCGAGTCAGATCCCCAAAGCCGAGAACAATGTTTGGCACACAGCTCCTCCATAAACACAGAAGGAGTGAACGAGGCATCTTGGGCGTGGCATGATATTGGCTCAAGCCAAGTCAGCCAATAGGAAGGTACAACGATAGCAACCTGGTATGTGAAAACCAGCTATGAATATCAGGTAGATTTCAGAGATGAAGGTCTCCATAGAGGAGCCATCAGGGGAAAATGAAGAGAGCTCTAGGCCAATGAAGAGGTTTGTCATTGAGACCGCAAGCCTGTGCTGATACAGCTTCCTGACCCACCAGCTCAGGGACACAGAATCCTGGTCTCCATGGGTGGCTGGACAGAAACTTCGGGAAGGGTGACGACGACCTGCCACTCCTGCTGGGGTGTGGGCAGTAATTCCAGCCTAAGGGTTTTCACTCGTTGGAGGGAGAGACACTCAGCATACGGGTACCAAGCCCCTGCTTTGACACCTGTGGGTATGAGCTAAAAGGGCACATTTTGGGGCCTCCCCCCAGACCTTCCCAATCAGAATCCCTGGGAGAACTATGGGCGACTGCTGAGAACTCTGACGTTAGAGGCCCAGTGAGCCTCTTGGTCTCTTGCTATGATCACTCCTGGGACTTTCCCCTCCTCAGTTGTTAACGTCCCATGTGACTGCCATTTGCTACAACCGCTGTCCTCACCCTAGGGAGGATCAGTGCATCTGCCCCAGTCTCTCGCCTTTCTGTTTTCTTTATTCACACTGTCACCCCAGTTAAAAGCTAGTAAAGAAAAGCGAAAGTGTTCATCGCTCAGTCGTGTCTGACTCTCTGTGACCCCATGGACTGTAGTCCGCCAGGCTCCTCTGTCCATGGAATTCTCCAGGCAAGAATACTAGAGTAGGTAGCCCTTCCCTTCTCCAGGAGATCTTCCTGACCCAGGGATTGAACCCCGGTCTCCTGAATTGCAGGCAGATTCTTTACTGTCTGAGCCACCAGGGGAAGCCTAGTAGAGATGGCACCATTTCTGGCCCCTATACCCTTGAATGGTTCCTCCACCATCTAGAGAGTAGACACAGCAGATCGCCTACCCAATAGTCATTTCTCCCTTATTTTGTTCTAAGAGAACCCAACAAAACCCTGATTTCATTCAGGCACTGAGTGAAAATGTGCACATGGAAAGTGGGCTCTACTCCACCACAGGGGACTAACTCTGATGAGTCTCCAATCCATCATCCTAATATCATTGCCATTTGCCAGGGATTGGTTCAGAAAGAGGCAGGTGACCCAGTTCTGTCCAGTGAGATACTACTGGAGCCTGCTCCATTTTGGGGTGGGGGGGGTTGCATGCACTGGGTCTTCATTGCAGCATGCAGGCTCTTAGCTGCAGCACACAGGCTTTCTCTAGTTGTGGTAGTTCAGTTCAGTCACTCAGACGTGTCTGAGTCTTTGCAACCCCATGGACTGCAGCATCCCAGGTTTCCCTGTCCATGCTCCAGAGCTTGCTCAAACTCATGTCCTTTGAGTCAGTGATGCCATCCAAGCATCTCATCCTCTATCGTCCACTTCTCCTGCCTTCAATCTTTCCCAGCATCAGGGTCTTTTCCAAGGAGTCAGTTCTTCACATCAGGTGGCCAAAGTACTGGAGTTTCAGCTTCAGCATCAGTCCTTCCAGTGAATATTCAGGACTGGTTTCTTTTATAATGGGCTGGTTGGATCTCCTTACGGTCCAAGGGACTCTCAAGAGTCTTCTCCAACACCACAGTTCAAAAGTATCAGTTCTTCGGCGCTCAGCTTTCTTTATCATCCAACTCTCACATCCATACATGACTACTGGAAAAACCATGGCTTTGACTAGATGGACCTTTGTTGGCAAAGTAATGTCTTTGCTTTTTAATATGCCGTCTAGGTTGGTCATAGCTTTTCTTCTAAGGGGCAAGTGTCTTTTAATTTCATGGCTGCAATCACCATCTGCAATGATTTTGGAGCCCCCCAAAACTAAAGTCTGTCACTGTTTCCTTTGTTTCCCCATCTATTTGCCATGAAATGATGGGATCAGATGCCATGATCTTAGTTTTCTGAATGTGGAATTTTAAGTCAGCTTTTTCACTCTCCTCTTTCACTTTCATCAAGAGGCTCTTTAGTTCTTCTTCACTTTCTGCCATAAGGGTGGTGTCATCAGCATATCTGAGGTTATTGATGTTTCTCCTGACAATCTTGATTCCAGCTTGTGCTTCATCCAGCCCAGCATTTTGTATGATGTACTCTGCATATAAGTTAAATAAGCAGGTGACAATATACAGTCTTGATGTATTCCCTTCCCAGTTTGGAACCAGTCTGTTGTTCCATGTCCAGTTCTAATTGTTGCTTCTTGACCTGCCTACAGATTTCTCAGGAGGCAGGTAAAGTGGTCTGATATTCCCATCTCTTGGAGAATTTCCCAGTTTGTTGTGATCCACACAGTCAAAGGCTTTGGCATAGTCAATAAAGCAGAAGTAGATGTTTTTCTGGAACTCTCTTGCTTTTTCTATGACCCAACGGGCATTGGCAATTTGATCTCTGGTTCCTCTGGCTTTTCTAAATCCAACTTAAACATCTGGAAGATCTCAGTTCAAGTATTGTTGAAGCCTGGCTTGGAGAACTGGGGCATGTGAGGGCTTCTCTCTAGTTGTTGCTCGCGGACTTCTCTTGTGGCTCACGGGCTCTAGAGCTCATATGCTCTCTAGTTGTGGTGCATGGGCTTAGTTGCCCTGAAACCCGTGGGATCTTAGGTCCCCAAATAGGGGTCAAACCCTTGTCCCCTGCATTGGAAGGTGGATTCTCAACCACTGGACCACCAGGGAAGTCCTAGTGGTGGATGTTCTTGGTTATGGTTGTTTGAGCTCCTCATTTGCAAAGGAGTGGTGAGGGAGGGATTCCTACTCAAGGGTTCTGGGGGTGGCCAAACACCCAACACTTGACAGATGAGATCAACAGCAGTTTTTAGTCACATACACTCAGGCTTGGGGAGGGGATAGGAAACAGCATACTGTGCAGGCCACGGAGAGCTGCACTTAGGAATGGAGTGAATAAGCAGAGGCATGGGAGGTAGGCTTTGTGGTAGCAAAAGGGTGGGGTGTCCCATGTTTCTCCTGGGAGGATAGGATAGGCTTGTTTGGATAAGTCTGTGATCTGGCAGGAAACTGAAGCCGTGTCTCAGGGGTAAGCAGCAGCAGGGCCTGGTCCTGGGATAGTGAGGTGTTTTTGGCTAGTCGACCTTATCTGTGGGAGCAGGGTAGGAAGAAGGGAGGAGAACTAGCACTCCCAGCTTCAGATAACAAAGCAGCACATACTCAGTTCAGTTCAGTCGCTCAGTCGTGTCTGACTCTTTGCAGCCCCATGGACTGCAGCATGCCAGGCCTCCCTGTCCATCACCAACTCCCGGAGTTTACTCAAATTCATGTCCATTGAGTCGGTGATGCCATCCAACCATTTCATCCTCTGTCGTCCCATTCTCCTGCCTTCAGTCTTTCCCAGCCTCAAGGTCTTTTCAAATGAGTCCTCTCTTTGCATCAGATAGCCAAAGTATTGGAGTTTCAGCTTCAACATCAGTCCTTCCAGTGAATATTTAGGACTGATTTCCTTTAGGATGGACTGACTGGATCTCCTTGAAGTCCAAGGGACTCTCAACTATTGAGCTTTAATTTCAGCCCAGGCACCACAGGGTGCTAGGCAAGCATCCTTAGGAACTCCTACTCACCCCGAGTTGACAGCATTCCAAGGCAAGCCCACACACTGAGCGGCTTTACCTCCTGGCCTTTGAGTCTTCTCCTTTCCTCTCCTGCCACCATACACCCGTCCTTTCACAGCCCTCCCAGCTACTGGAGACCAGGAGCACTGGATGAAGGCTCCAAGAGCCTCAGCTTCCAGGTGAGCAATCCTGGCCACCCTCTGCCTACCTCCCAGTAGATGTCACCAGAACTTCGCAGCTCAACAACATGCTCTTGTATTGGTTTCTCCTCCATCCCTGCCTCTTCTCCCCCATCTCTCACTCCTCCCCCAAATAAATGGTATCAGGTTGTGCTTTTGGGAGAATCCAGAATAAAGAGACACAGGTTTGATTCCTGGGTGGGGAAGATCCCCTGGAGGAGAGCATGGCAACCCACTCTAGTATTCCTGCCTGGAAAATCCTAAGGACAGAGGAGCCTGGTGGGCTATGGTCCATAGGTTCACAAAGAGTTGGACACAACTGAAGCTATTTAGCACGCAAGCAGAATAAGGAATACCCAGAATAATAAACTTACTTGTACCTGGACACTGTTTCATGAAGAATGTCTTGTACTTTGGGCGAACAAAGGTGAGGATGAAAGCCAACATGCTCAGGCTGGCGGAGTGGAAATATGAGAAGAGTTGGGGACCCCTGGTGACATCACTGAGGCGCTGACCCCAACCAGCTCCTTCCCGAACTATTGTTAGAAGGAGATGATGTAACCCCCCCATTCCATCATTTAGACCCCCTATTCCATCATGTAGGCCATGAAGTGATCTTTAAGATGTTGCAGAACATCTGTGTCAGTAGCAAGCAAAAGAATGGCTTTAATTTTAGACCAGAGAAGCCACAGACTCAGATGGAAGGTCAGCTGGACGTGTCAGCTGTCACAGAAACATCCTCTCGGGAATCTTGCAGAATAAGAGCCCAGGAGTCCAAATGTGCCATCTGCCAAAGCCCGTTCCCGGGTCACAGTATGTCATGAGCGTAACTATTTGTCATAACTTTGGCCCTTCTCATTCCAATCTTGTTGTCTTCAGCTGTCACTTGAATTTCACTAGTGTGATTCTAGCCACATAATTGTGGAGGAAATTCTTTGTCAGAGTCTTACAAGCGCAATTATAGCCACTAATGACTGAGTTTCTCATGACAACAGCCTCTGGAAATCCACCACGTTCAAGCATCCCAGCTATGTGTCAGCTACTGCCATGCAACTAGCATGTGGGGTTTTGCGTGGAGTCTGTAAAATATTAAATAAGAGGGAGGCTCTGAAAGCATGCTTCCCTGGTGCTCTCTGTGCTCAGCGATAATGTGAGTGATTAGAGATCTATTTTTAACTCTTTGGAAGATACTAATTAGCATTTAGCTGATTTACCCCAATTAGGCAAATAGTTGTTTAATGAGAAATCTTCACAAGTAAGATGGTTCACATTACCCTCGAAGAGGAATTAAAGAGACCCCCCACAAAGCCTGGGGCGGGGGAGTCTGTACAAGAGTTTCTATATATTTATAGGCGTTTGCTAGCATGAACAATTGGGCTGCCCTGGTGGCTCAGACAGTAAAGAATCCGCCTGCAATGCGGGAAACCTGGGTTCGATCCCTGGGTGGGGAAGATCCCCTGGTGGAGGGCATGGCAACCCATTTCAGTATTCTTGCCCAGAGAATACCCACGGACAGAAGAGCCTGGCGAGCTACAGACCATAGGGTCACAAAAAGCTGGACACAACTGAGGGACTAGGCACAGCGCAGTGTGAACAATTAGTATATGTTATCAGATTTTAGCTCATTCTCTCATGCTCTTAACAACACCTCCAAAAGTTCTAGGCACTCCTTAGCATTTGTTGAGTTGTCTTGATTGCCATCGCATGATACTCACTGAGCATCTACCCTGGGCTGGACTGCATGCAGATACAATGACCAGTAAGTCCCCTTGTCTTTTAGCATTCAGGGTCTGAGCTGTCTGACCAGGAGCAAGGCGGCCTCTCTATGTCTCAGTGTCCCCATATGAAAAATGGGGACAGTAACACCCAGCTTCCAGCCAGTGCTGGTACATAAGACTTCACTCTGAGAAGGGCCCTGAGCTTGCTTTAATACAATGCTCTTGCCATCTTGAAATGTCCCACATTTTCATTTTTCACTGGGCCCCACAAATTGCACAGCTCATCATGGGGACTGGAAAATATACACTGTAGAGATTTATAAGAATTAAATAAGGGAATGTATTTAAAGTATGTAACACATAGCTTCCTTGGTGGCTCAGTGGTGAAGAATCTATCCGCCAACACAGGAGACACGGGTTCGGTCCCTGATCCAGGAGGATCCCACATGCTGCGGAGCAACGAAGCCTGCACAACTACTGAGACTGTGCTCCAGGGCCCAGGAGCCGTGATTATTGTGCCCATGTGCCACAGCTACTGAAGCCCACGTGCCCTAGAGCCAGTGTTCCACAAGAGAAGCCACCGCAATGGGAATGCCGCTCACCACAACTAGAGACTGGCCCCCACTCGCTGAAACTAGAGAAAAGCCCTAGGAGCAATGAAGACCCAGCATAGCCAAAAATAAATCAATAAATTATTTAAAAATTTTTTGAAAGTACGTAACACAAAGCTTCACGTAGGATAAGCTCTCAAAAATGGTATAACCATCCCAGCTAAGTAGTTAAATCCAAAATGAATGCATCAGTATTTTCTGAAGGCCTCCTACCCATCTAATCTAAGGACCATTAGTTACATTCTGCTTAACTTTCTTTAAAAACAGCTGTGAGTACATTTCTGGCCTCAACTTTGAATCTTAATTTTCAAATAATTAACATGGTGTGCTTAATTCATCCCAATCAATTTTTTTTTTAATATTATCACTTTATTTTTGGTTGCACTGTGTCTTCATTGCTGCTCGGGGCTTTCTCCAGTTGTGTGAGTAGGGGCTTCTCTTGTTTGGGCTCCATGACTCTAGAGCACAAGCTCGGTGGTTGTGGTGCATGGGCTTAGTCGTTCCACAGCATGTGGCATCTTCCCAGACCAGGGATGAAACCCTTGTCCCCTGTGCTGGTAGGCAGATTCCTATGTGCTGTACTGCCAGGGAAGTTCCCCCCACCCCAATCAGTCTCATCAAACATCCTCCTCTCCACAGCTCCGCTTGACTTGAGCACCATGTACCCAAAAAGTCCTTTGACCAGCCCCAATGAGTCACCAAGTACTTAAGTGGTTCTTTCAATTCAATCACTTTTCTTCCTTCAATTGACCAATTAATTCTCCCAAAATGCTTCCAGAAGTAAAACCATATGCAGGGGACAGTGCAGGTAAGAAGTGGAGACATTTTTTTTAATCTCTACAAACTGATAACCTTTGATACATGTCCACAATTCCTTATCCACAATTCTGAAATCTAAAGAGCTCTAAAAAAGGAAGTTGGAAATAAATTTGTGGCAAATAGATTTGGTTGCGAAACCAAACCTGAAACTGATGTGGGGCTATTTGTAATCTGTTTAGGATAATATTGTGAGTATGACATAATGTACCACATGAAAACTGAATTATCCTTCTAAACTCAGAAGAAAAATTCTGAACATCTGACCTCATGTTTTTGAATATGAGACTGTGGTCCTATGTTAGGTTTATATCATCCTTTCCCAGCTTGCTTCCTAACCAACAGAGCCACACATTAAAGACAGGAACTTGTACATATGTATTCACTGAGGCTTTGTTCAGAAGAGCCAAAAGGTAGAAGCAACTCAAGAGTCCACTGACAGGTGAATGAATAAACAGAATGTGGTCTATCCACACAATGGAATATTATTCAGCCTTTAAAAAATGGAATTCTATAACATATGCATGCGTGTGTTCTGTCACTCAGCCGTGTCCAACTCTTTATGACCTCAAGGACTGTAGCCCACCAGGCTCCTCTGCCCATGGATTTCTCCAGGCAAGAATACTGGAGTGGGTTGCCATTTCTTCTTCCAATACTATAACAAGGATAAACCTTAAAGACCCTGTGCTCAAGAAATAAGCTAGTCCCAAAAGAACAAATGCTAGAAGACGCCACTTATATGAGGTACCAAAAATAGTCAAGTTCATAGAAATAGAAAATAGAATGGTAGTTGCTTGGGTTCAGGGAGAGGGAGGGAGAAATAGAGACTTTTGTTTAATGGGTATGTGGTTTCAGTTTGGGAAGATGAAAAAGTTCTAGAGATGGTTGGCAGATGGTGATGGTGGCACAACATTGTAAACATGCTTGATGCCACTGGACTTAAAAGTGATTTAAATGACAAATTTTATGTTATGTGCATTTTGCCATGATGGAGAAAACAGGCAGACCCTGGGAGATCCATGCCCTCATTCTACCTGCTCTACTCCCCGGACCCCTGGCCACCCTGGACGGACACTCCATCTCCACCGCCTTCCAGCCAGAGGGTTCAGCAGACACCCCTCCTGACTCAGCTTTCATCTGGCTTCATTTCCTAGAGTCTCAGATGATGAACTGACAGCAGACCCATTTCCAATAAGACACCAAGGCGCACACATGCCCAGGCCCTGCACACAGGCATCCCTGACCCAGGACAACAGCAGAACAGGCCGGCCTCCAGGGTCTGGTCACTCTCTCCCCATGCAGGACAGGGCTAACAATCAGAAACAAAGAACTACATCCTCATCTAGTGGATCTGAACCCCCTGTGTGTTCGTTTCCTCTGGCTGCTGTAAAATATTACCATAAATTCAGTGACTTAAAACAGTACACCTCTTATTCTCATCCATCAGAGGGCAGACAGAATGAAAACCACAATGCAGAAAACTAACCTAACTGATCGCATGGACTACAGCCTTGTCTAACTCGATGAAACTATGAACCATGCCATGCAGGGCCACCCAAGATAGATGGGTCATGGTGGAGAGTTCTGACAAAATGTGGTCCACTGGAGAAGGCGATGGCAAACCACTTCAGCATTCTTGCCTTGAGAACCCCGTGAACAGTATGAAAAGGAAAAAGATGTGACACTGAAAAGATGAACTCCTTATGGCATTATGTGAAGAGGAACTAAAGAGCCTCTTGATGAAGGTGAAGGAGGAGAGTGAAAAGGCTGGCTTAAAACTCAATATTCCAAAAATCAAGATCACGGCATCTGGTATCATCACTTCATGGCAAATAGATGGGGGAAAAATGGAAACAGTGACAGACTTTATTTTCTTGGGCTCCAAAATCACTACAGTGCTAAAGAATTGATGCTTTCGAACTGTGGTGTTGGAGAAGACTCTTGAGAGTCCCTTGGACAGCAAGGAGATCAAACCAGTCAGTCCTAAAGGAAATCAACCCTGAAGCTGAAGCTCCAATACTCTGGCCACCTGCTGCAAAGAGCTGACTCATTAGAAAAGACCCTGATCCTGGGAAACACTGAGGGCAGGAGGAGAAGGGGATGACGACAGGATGAGATGGTTGGATGGGATCACTGACTCAATGGACCTGAGTTTGGGCAAACTCCCGCAGATGGTGAAGGGCAAGGAAGCCTGGCGTGCTGCAGCCCATGGGGTAGCAAAGAGGTGGAAACGACCGAGTGACTGAACAGAAACAACAACAACAACAAAAAAAAAAACACAAATATATTATCTTACAGTTCTGGCAGTCAGAGTCTGAAGTCAGTTTCACTGGATTAAACCCACTGTGTTGGCAGGACTGCAATCTTTCTGGAGGCTCTAGGCAATAATCTGTATCCTTGCCTCTTTCAGCTTCTAGTGAGAGTGAACACGTTAATCATTCAGTCAAGTCCAACTCTTTGTGACCCCATGGACTGTAGCCCTCCAGACTCTTCTGTCCATGGAATTCTCCAGGCAAGAATACTTGAGTGGGTAGCCATTCCCTTCTCCAGCAGATTTTCCTGACTCGGGGATTGAATCCAGGTCTCCCGCATTGCTTGCAGATTCTTTACTGTTTGAGCCACAGGGTTAGCCCTGGAGGTCACTTGTATTCCTTTGCTTATGGCCCGCCCCTTCATCTTCATACACTCCAATCTCTGTGTCCATCATCTCATAGCCTTCTCTCTCCACTCTAACTGCCCCTGTGTCCATCCTCTTGGGAGGACCCTTGTCCTTGTGAGTACATTAAGCCCATCCAGATAATTTAGGATTATCTTCCCATCACAAGATTCAATGACATCTGCCAAATCTCCTTTGCCATATAAGGTAATATTTCCATAGTTTGCATGAATATCTTGGGGAAGGGGGCATTTATTCAGCCCATCACTCCCTGATAGGCAGGCTAAAGATTCACGTGTGGACTTTCCTGCTGGCTCAGTGGTAAAAAAAAAAAATCTGCCTGACAATGCGGGGGATCCAGGTTCTGCCCAGGGAAGATTTCATATGACTTGGGGTAACTAAGCCCATGTGCCACAACTACTGAAGCCCTCGTGCCCTAGAGCTCCGCAACAAGAGAAGCCACCACAATGAGAAGCCTGCATACCACAACTAGAGAAAGCCTGCTCGCAGCAATGAAAAGACCCAACACAGCCAAGCATAAATAAATAAATGAAAAATTTAAAAATACTCACATGCAAAATTTGAGGGCTGGAAGAGGAGACGAAATGCTTGTTGTTAGCTGCAGAAGATCTAGAAGATGCACACAGAACCATGTCCGAGAGACGGACAAAGATTCAAGTCAGAGAATGGCCCAGATGCACCATCAGAGCAAGGAGGGCCTCACATGGCCATCGGGATCTGGATGCAGAGACAAAGGACAGGTCTTCTGTTTCCAGCAATAGGGCAAACAGCATCACCTCAATATCCTCCCTCTGCCAGGCACCAAAAAGTGCTGAACAAAATATGACAAACAACTTTCTAAATCCATAGCCTAATTCCTAGGCAAGTAAGGGATAAGTAGCCTTGGGGCAGGAAAAAAAAAAAGACAAAAATGAAACAAAAATCAGCATAGTGAACATGAACCAATGCTGAGGTTGCTCTATATGGGTGAGAGAGGTGACAAGTTTCAGTAACTAAGGAATTTATGTGTCTTTTTTTCTCTCTATTTATTGGCTGCACTGTGGGATCTTAGTTCTCTGACCAGAGATTGAACCCATGTCCCCCTGCAGTGGAAGAGCAAAGTCTGAACTACCAAGGAAGTCCAGAAACTTATGTTTTAATGCACACCTAGACAGGAGAGGAGGCCTTGGGTCTGAGCAGTTGATGAGTTGGATCTGAGGTCCCTGGGATGATCCAAGAAAAAAAAAAATCTGCCTGTTGGCCCATGAAGATGGCAGGGATACTCATTGTCTTGGCCTGGACTTGGAGAGGGCTCGCAATGAAGAGTTGGCACTTACTCTCAGTAAGATTAAGGACTATTGAAGCATTTGGAGTAGAGAGAGACAGGTAGAAGAGAGACAGGTATGACCTAGGTGTTAACAAAAACAAAGAAAGTGACAGGCACTAGGCTAGAAAAAACAAGTGAAGCAGGGAGTCCAGGAGGAAGACTACGCAGTAATCAAAGGAACAGATGTTGGCGCTTTGGGCCAGAGAGGGAGCAGTAGATGTGGAGATAAGTGCTTGGATTCTGGATGCAAATGAAGATGAACCCAGTGATACTTACTAATAGATTAATTACAGAGCAGGAGAGGAAATGTGAAGTCAAGGGTGGTTCCAATACCTCAGTTATTTTGATACTTAAGACAAATTTTTAAAGTTTGAAATACTTATTAGGCATCCCAAGAGGGATAATGAACAGGCAATAGGACACAGAAGTAGGAGTATATAATTCGGCACTTATCAATAGACATACTTGGACATATTTTAATTTGGTTTCAGACCACTGCAATAAAGAGAATACTGTGACAAAGTGAGCCATGAATTTTTCTGGCTTCCTATGCATATAAAAGTTATGTTTATACTATGCTATAGTCTATTAAGTGTCCAGTTGCATTACATCAAAAAAGAATACATATCTTAATTAAAAATATTTTATTGCTTAATACTAAACACTAAACAATGTAAGTCAGGAAGTGTTTTAAATATATGGTATTTAAAATACATGGTATTTTAAGTATTTTAAGTTGTGTTACTGAGAAAGAGCATACAAGTAGTATGAAATTTTAATAAGTAAGGAACATGTTATAACCTCTGGGGTAATCACTAAAAGAATAGAAAAAGGACTCCTAACTTCCAGACAATACAGAAGAAAAAGAGAGCCAAGAAGGAGTTAAAGAGAAAGAAAGAAAAAATATTTTATGGACTTCCCTGGTGGTCCAGTGATTTAAGAACCCGCCTTCCAACAGAGGGGACATGGGTTCAATCCCTGGTCAGGGAACTAAGATCCCATAGGGCAGGGCAATTAAACCTGATGCAGCCCAATAAATAAAAATAAAAAATAAAGTAAATTAAATAAATTAATTAATTTTTAAAATATTTTATTGCTGAAAACTGCTGACCAGCATCTGAGCGTTCAAGTCGTAATATTTTTGCAAAAGTAGCATCAGAAATGACTGATCACAATCACCATAACAAAGACAATAATGATGAAAAAGTTTGAAATATCTCGAGAATCACCAATATGTAACACAGGGACATGAAGTGAGCAAATGCTGTTGGAAAAGTGGCACCAATAGACTTGCTCGATGCAGTGTTGCCATAAACATTCAATTTGTAAAAACTCTAGTGTCTTCGAAGTGCAATAAAATGAGGTATGCAAATGGTATCCATATGCAAATAGTATTGAGAGCCATGGGGCTAATGAGAGTTGGTAGAAAAGAGGTCCGGGTACCATATTCCAATATCCAGAGGATAGAACAGAGGAGAGACAGTAGAGGAGACAGAATAGAACATTCCAGAGAGGAAGAAGGAAAATCTGGAAAAAGCATGTGCTGCCAACCAAGTCAAGAAGTGATTTGAGAAGAGAGAGTGATTGGCAGGCCAAGGGCTGCTGGTAGTGCAAATCCAAAGATGACTGAGATCAACCATGAGAGCTGGCAACATGGGGATCATCGGTGATCTCTCTAAGAGCAGTTTGGGTGGACTGGTGGGGGTGGGAGCCTGTTAGAAAGGGCTTAAAAAGAGTGGGAGGAAACAACACAAGAGTCCTTCAATAGATGAGTGGATAAAGAAAGTGTGGTGCATCTACACAATGGAGTACTATTCCATCATAAAAAGGAAGGCAGCGCTGATACATGCTCCAACATAGATGAATCTTCAAAACATTACAGTGAGTGAAAGAAACCAGTCACAAGCGACCACATGTTGTATGATTCCAGTTATACGAGATATCCAGTATGAACAATCTATAGAGACAGAAACCATAAGCGTGGTTGCCAGAGACTGGGGGAATCTGGGGGAAGGGGAAGAAAGGAGAGTGACTGCTTCATGGGTACAAGATTTGCGTTTGAAATGATGAGAAGTTTTGGAACTAGACCAGTGACAGTCACACCACACTGCAAATGCACTTCATGTCACTGAATCATACAATTTCACATGGCTACAGCGGTACATTTGTATGTATTTTACCACAATAAAAAAAAAATGAAGAGAATGGGGGAGTGAGATTACAGACAGCACAAATGGAAACTGTACTTTAAAAAAGGAGAGAAATAGAGTGGGGCTCCACACAAGGTCAAGAAAAGCGTGTGTATTAATGAGAATGAATGAGGAAAGGCAAAACTGATGACTCAGGAGAGAGAGGAAGGAACTGTTGGAGAATGACCTCGAGCAGAGGAGAAAGAGGAAATCCATCACAGGAGGCAGGGGCTGGCCTTGGCCAGGAGCCGGGGCATTTCACCCACCAGAGGATGGGGGAAGGAGCATGTGTGAGGACGGATGCAGCCTGTCAGTGGACAGATGGAGTGGTGAGGATCCACAGAGGTCCCTCTCTGAGACACAGGGGTGAGGTCTTCTGCTGAGACTGAGAATGGGGAAGAGATATGAATAGTCCTTTACAAGTGGGGCGGAGTGACTGAACCAGGGAAATACAGTCCAATCCCCACACTTCACTGAGAGTTACTGATCACCCATTTTCAGTGAGACAGTCTCTTGCCCCTGCTGCTTCCAGCTGTGTGGGGACAGGTTCAGAATATAGAGCAAGTGGGCTTCACCAAGACTGTGATTTAGCCGACTGTGATGGGGAGTTATATGTGTCAGTGTGACTGGGCTCCAGTGCCCAGATTTTTGGTCAAACATCATTCTGAATGTCTCTGAGAGAGTGTTGAGGGCGGGGGGAAAGACTTCCATTTAAATTGGTGGACTTTGGTAAAGCAGATTGTCCTCCATAATGAGGTGGGCCTAATCTAATCAGTTGACAGTCTTAATAGCACGAAGATGGACCTCTCCCAAGCAAGCAAGAAGGGATTTCTGCCTGCAGACTGCCTTTGGACTTAAACCAAAACACCAGCCAGGCCACCCTGCCGATTTTGAACCTGCCATTCTCTACAATCATGTGAGTCAACTGCTTAAAATAAACCTCTTTCTATACAAACACACAGCCTGTTGGTTCTGTTTCTCTAGAGAACCGTGACTCATACATTAACCAAGTACAATGAAATGGGAGAGGAGAAGGGGCTGGGGTGTTTACAACAAACTGAGGGCGGATGTTTAGCTGGATACGGAGGACAGTGAAGGCCCAAAAGGAATGAGATCAGTAAGTGGTGCAAAGTTAGGGGATTGCGGTCCCTGTGGGCTCACAGGATGACTGGAGCGGGGCATTAGAGGCAGTTATAAAGCCAACTCGAAATACCTCCAAATTACGATTGTGCAACTGAAATGACTGTGTTTCCATTTTTCTCTGGAATAGTACTTGCAAGATTGAGGCTCCAAAGGCCTGGAGGACCATAACACACGCCTCTCCTGAAGTCCAGGCAAGAGGCAGCCTCAGAGTAGGAAGAAGAGGGTGGGAGGGGAACAGGCTGTGGTCAAGGAATGGTGAGAGGGCAGGGCTCAGTGAAAATGGCCTGAGAGAGCCACCCACACCAAGCCCGGCACAGTGGCCAGCCAGAGACATTCCCGTAGCCCTGGAGAGGCCAGGCAGTAACTGAGAATTTCATCATCGCGCCTGCCAGGGGTCATCTGGACTGGAACAAGGGGACGCAGAAGGCCAGGGGTGACAGCCCAGAGCTAAGAGCCAAGAGGAGGCTATGGCCAGGTGCCCAGTCCGCAAAGAGGGAGCCAAGCTCCCCGGGAGCCATCAGCACACACGAAAAAATACCATGAGGTCCCGCCCAAGACACATATCTCCCCAGGCCAGCTCAGAGGACCAGCCACCTGCCACAGATGCCCCAGTGTTCCAGAAGCTTCTCCTTGTCCTGAGGATTTCTCAGAGGGGAGGAGGGTGAGGAGACAAGCCATGGAGGTGGGGGAAAGCCTGGCAGGAACTTTGAACTTGGAGGTAACTGAGAAATACTCAAAATAAGCTTTTGTTTTTAACCAGGAAAAAAAAACACAACAGAATTAGCTTGAGTGGCCTGAAAAGGAACAAGACTGTCGTGCAGGTTGTTCCCACTGAGAAGAGAAGACAAATTCCAGGAATCTGGTTGGCTGGTAATTGAATTCTGATCCCTTTGTGTGAATGGGGTGATGTTTTACAAAACAACTCTAGGTGTTGATAACCTGTGTGCGTGTGCATGTACATGCTAAGTCGCTTCCATCATGTCCAACTCTTTGCGACCAGCTACAGTCTGTGGGATTCTCCAGGCAAGAATACTGGAGTGGGGTTGTCATTTCCTTCTCCAGGGGATCTTCCTGACCCAGGGATCGAACCTCCATCTCTTTCATCTCCTGCATTGGTAGGCGGGTTCTTTACCACTAGCGCCACCTGGGGGGAGCAGCCTGAGATAGAATCCCAAAATATTATCTGAATGGGAAGAAGCTTTAGGTCATCTAATCTAGAGGACAGATGACCTCGCCCACCTCCCCAGGGGACAGCTGGCATCGGCTACAGACACTTCTGCTTGTCACCATCAGCCTCCAGTGCGTGGAGGACAGGCGATGTGCTCCCATACCCTACAGCATGCGGGACAGCCCCTCACCACAGAGAAACCTGTCAACAGGGCCAAGGTTGAGAAACCTTGGTCAGATCCAAAATTCTGTCCAGGCAGGCGTGTCCCCAGAAAAACTCCCTCTTGGCTCAGACAGCCTCGGCCTAAGGACCTCTGTGGTCATTTGCCCGGTGACTCAGTGACTGAAGCAGGATCTGTTCCCAGCTCTGCCTGACCCCAGAGTCTGTGCTGTTTATTTTTTATTTTTTATTTTACTGGCCACTCCACACAAGCATGTGGGATTTTAGTTCCCCAATCAGGGATGGAACCCTTGCTTCCTGCATTGAAGAGAGTGGAGTCTTCACCACTGGACCGCCAAGGAAGTCTGGAGTCTGTGCTTTTTAAACCCCTCTGTCATATGCCAAGGCCAGTCAAAACAGGGACGTTCTACTTGTGGTTTTCTGTGTGCCCAGATGGCGGGCTCTGAAGAGTTTTGCTGAAGAGATCTCTTCCCCCAAATCTCTCCCCTAACCTGCAACACTGGAACAGACACAGCTGGAATCAAGATTGCTGGGAGAAATATCAATAAGCTCAGATAAACTGATGACACCACCCTTATGGCAGAAAGCAAAGAGGAACTAAAGACCCTCTTGATACAAGTGAAAAGGGGAGCGTAAAAGCTGGCTTAAAACTCAACATTCAAAAGACAAAGTTCATGGCATCTGGTCCCATCACTTCATGGCAAATAGATGGGGAAACAATAGAAACAGTGAGAGACTTATTTTCTTGGGCTCCAAAATCACTGCAGATGGTGACTGCAGCCATGAAATTAAAAGACAGTCCTTGAAAAAAAAGCTATGACCAACCTAGACAGCATATTAAAAAGCAGAGACATTACTTTGCTGAAAAAGGTCCATCTAGTCAAAGCTATGGTTTTCCCAGTAGTTACATATGGATGTGAGAGTTGGACCATAAAGAAGGTTGAGTGTCAAAGAATTGATGCTTTTGAACTGTGGTGTTGGAGAAGACTCTTGAGAGTCCCTTGGACTGCAAGGAGATCAAACCAGTCAATCCTAAAGGAAATCAGTCCTGAATAGTTTTTGAAAGGACTGATGCTGAAGCTGAAATTCCAATACTCTGACCACCTCACGCAAAGAACTGACTTATTGGAAAAGACCCTGATGCTGGGAAAGATTAAACACAGAAGGAGAAGGGGGCAACAGAGAATGAGATGGTTAGATGGCATCACCGACTCTATGGACATGAATTTGAGCAGGGTCCAGAAGTTGGGGACAGACAGGGAGGCCTGGTGTGCTGCAGTCCATGGGGTCACAAAGAGTCAGACACAACTGAGCAAATGAACTGACTGACTGAACCTGCAACACTGCCTGCTATTGTGGTTGTTGTTAAGTCATGAAGTCACGTCCAACTCTCTGCGACCCCATGGACTGCAGCATGCCAGGCTCTCCTGTCCTTCACTGTCTCCTGGAGTTTGCTCAAACTCATGTCCATTGAGTCGGTGATGCTATCAAACCATGTCATCCTCTGCCACCTTCTTCTCCTTTTCCCTTCGTTCTTTCCCAGCGTCAGGGATTTTTTCCAACAGTGTCTGCTACTCCATCACTAAGAGTCCACCCTCTGCACTGAGGCTCCTCTGGTAAAATGCAAGGATCCCATACAGGCTTGAAGAAATTACTCTACAATATAGTCTAAAAACGGTACTGCCTGTTGACCTCCGGCAAAGTACTTGACCTCATGCTTCCATTTCCTCATCTGTAAAATCAGAATAATAATTATATCTCCATCCTGGATTGTCACACAGATGAAGTGAGTGATTCATAAAGCCTGGGAGATGATGAAGGACAGGTGAGCCTAGCATGCTGCAGTCCATGGGGTCACAAAGAATTGGACACAACTTAGCTACTGAACAATAGCAATAAATATAAAGGCTGATACATACTGGGTACAACTGGTGTGGCTGTTAACTGTGTGTTCAGGCATTCAAAGGCAAAATCTGGATGGACCCTTTAAAAGCCTGGCAGGAACCCAGGTTTTTTGTTGTTGTTTTTTTTAAATAGCAACAACAAAAGTGCAGTTTCTGCAGTTTCTTTTCAAGTAAGACGAACTGTTCAAAACTGAAGAAGCATTAGCAAGAAGTGAGTGACTGACTATTCACTTGGTTGCCAAGGAAACTCTCTAGGTTGGAGAAAAGACTGCGGTGGAGGTTGATGCTGACTCCAGAAAGAGCTCATAGAATTCTGCCCTTGAGGAAAAGTGAGTGAGGAGGCTCACAGGGCATTTTAAAGCTGAACCCTGTGGTTCCGAGAAAGCCTCAGGTATCAGCAGAAAGCCTGCTTCTCTCTGAAGCTTCGGCAAATCCACTCAAGACAGACAAGAAAAAGCCAGGTATTACTGGGATAAGCCAGACCCTTGTTCTCAAGTCAGCAGAGGCTGCCTGTGGGCTGTTTGTATACTGAGTTATTACATGGGAGAAAGCTAAATATTTCTCCAATGAAAAAGAAAAAAGAGTGTAGGGTGATCAGGAGTAAGAAAGGGTCACTGGGAAGACCTAAATGTTGATATTTCTGGAAAAATTATCTCCCTTTTGTAGTCCAAATTTGTTATGGATTCTTTTCATTGTGGTAAAATACACAAAACATAAAATTTAGCATTTTACAGTGTAAATTTGCGTTCATGCTGTTGTGCAACCATCGCCACTAATTCTGCAACCAAGCAAGCCCCATGGGGCCGTCCCAGTACAATCCCCATCCCCCACTGCCCCCCTCCCCACCCGCCCCGTGTCCTCTGCCTGCCCTTTGTCTGTAGAAAAACTTAAGTCAAAGAACACAGTTAATCAGAGAAGCAAGAAAACGCAGAAAGAAAAGAAAACAGTCAAGCAAGACAAAATAATAATAGTCATTAAGCAGTCAAGGACCTTCTCAAGGGCTATAGAAAATATTCTGATCCATGTCTTTTGAGCTGTTTTACAGATACTGATGGGCTCAGATGGTAAAAAAAGATCCGCCTGCAATGCAGGAAACCTGGGTTTGATCCCTGAGTTGGGAAAATCCCCTAGAAAAGGGAATGGCTACCCACTCCAGTATTCTTGCCTGAAGAATTCCATGGACAGAGGAGCCTGGCGGGCCACAGTCCATGGGGTCACAAAGAGTCAGACACAACTGAACAACTAACACTTTCACTTCAGTTTCTGTTTCTGTGTTGGGAGAAAATCAAAATGTGACCAATCTGTTCCAAAGATTCTAGGATGTTAGGAAGAGTGCCTACATGCTAGAGTAGACAGCAGGCAGAAGGGTTAGGTCACTAAGACAGAAAACAGCAAAAGAAAGCTGGTTTGAGAGGGAAAATAGGGGATTTCTTTTTAGAAGTGTTGAATGTGAGGATCCCAGATATCCAGGAGGTAGCTGGTGAGGTCTTCTTTAATCCTTGTGTAAAACTACAAAATCCATCTCTGATCACTTGCCCTAATGCCTCACAATCAGAAAGTGGGAAAAAATAGACAATGTGAATCCAGGACATTTTGGCTCCCATAGCTGTGGGCTTTTTTCCTACCTCACAAACAATGTCTTCTAACTTTATTATTGTCCTTTTAATCTCTGCCTATGTTGGGGCAGTATCATTAATACTTAAAATTCTTTTTTTAATACTCATGAGGCTTAAAAACATCATAAATTGGCCTGACAGCCTCAAGGAAAAGCCTATCAATTCCAGCAGATTTCTGTAGAAATGTCACATTGATTCTACAGTTTATGTAAAAATGCAAAGGACTTATAATTCAGCCAAAACAATTTTGAAAAAGAACAAAGTTGAAGGACATACATTACCTAGATTTCAAGGCTACCATAAAGCTATAGTAATCAGCAGTATGGTATTGGCAAGAGGTAGTTGTAAGACAAGTGGAAAAGAATAGAGTCCAGAAATAGACCAGCATATGTGTGGTGAATTAACATCTAACAAAGATGTCAAGGGTTCTTTAGTGGGGAAAAGATAGTCCTTCCCTATAGAAATGCTGCTTGAACAATTAGATATTCACTGAGAAGAAAATGGACTTCCAATCTTACCTCACACCATATACAGAAATAAACTCAAATGGATCACAAACCTAAGAGTGAAAGCTAAAACTAAAATATCTAGGAAAGAAATAGAAAATCTCTTTAGTCTTGAGGTAGACAAAAAGCTCTTGGGACATAGAAAAGCACAGGTATTTAAAAAATACATATTAATAAAGGGGCTTCCCTGGTAGCTCAGCTGGTAAAGAATCCACCTACAATGCGGGAGACCCCGGTTCAATTTCTGGGTTGGGAAGATATGCTGGAGAAGGGATAGTCTACCTACTCCAGTATTCTGGCCTGGAGAATCCCATGGACAGAGGAGCCTGGAGGGCTCGTGAGTCGGACGTGACTGAGTGACTAAGCACACAGTACAGCGTATTAATAAGTGGACTTCATCAAAATTGAAAGCCTTTGTCCTTTGAAAGGAATGGTTAAAACAATGAAAAAGTGAACTGCAGACCAGGAGAAACACTGGACATGTCTTAAGAACATAAAATGTTTAGAATTTAATCATAAGAATTCAAACTCATCAATTTTTTTAATGGGCAAAAGATTTCAAATGCTTTCACTAAAGAGGATATACAAATGGCTAATAAGCACATGAAAATATTCTCAACATCATTAGTCACTGGGAAAATGCAAATTAAAAGCACAATGAGTTAACACCATACACCCACTAGAATGGCTAAAATTAAAAGACTGGCTATGCCGTGTTGGCAAGGAAGTAGAGCAACGGGAGGTGTAAAATTGTGCTTTGGAAAACAGTTTGGCAGTTTCTAAAAAAATTAAACACACACTTAACATATGACCCAGAAATTCTGCTTCTAGATTTCTACCCAAGAAAAATGAAAACATATGTACTCCAAAGATCTGTATATGAACGTTCACAGCAGCTTTCTTTAAATAAATGGTGTTACATTAAAATACTTCACAGCAGCATAAAGGAATGATACAGTGATACATGTGAAAACATGGAAGGGCCTTGAAAATATTATTAATGTCTCAGTAATTTTTTCATGGCACCTAAGCCAAAATGTGGTGATTTAGTCACCAAGTCGTGTCTGATTCTTTGTGACCCCATGGACTGTAGCCCACCAGGCTCCTCTGTCCATGGGATTTCCCAGGCAAGAATACTGGAGTGGGTTGCCATTCCCTTCTCCAGGGGATCTTCCTGACCCAGAGATCAAACCTGGGTCTCCTGCATCTCCAGTGGATTCTTTACTAACTGAGCCACCAGGGAAGCCCTGCTAAGACCAAATAACTAACTGTATTGAGAAGTTAGGGCCAAACAACTTCAAAATAGTGGTGTTGAAGAGAAGTCTTGTGTTTCTCTCAGAAATTGTAAATGTCCATGGTGAGTTTGCTGTGGTGTCCCAGGCTGCTTCTGTACCATTTGGGAACCATGCAGGAAGAACAGTTACCGTTGGAAGCAACCAAGATATCCTTCAGTAAGTGAATAGATAACTACACTGTGGTACTTCCAGGCAATGGAATATTAGTTAATGCTAAAAAAGAATGAGCCATCAAGCAATGAAAAGACATGGAGGAATCTTAAATGCATATTACTAAGTGAAAAGAAGGCAATCTGAAAAGGCTGCATACTATTGTTGCTGTTCAGTCACTAAGTCATGTTGGACTCTTTGTGACCCCATGGACTGCAGCATGCCAGGCTTCCCTGTCCTTCACTATCTTCTGGAGCTTGTTCAAACTCATGTCCATTGAGTCGGTGATGCCATCCAACCATCTCATCCTCTGTCATCCCCTTCTCCTCCTGCCTTCAATCTTTCCCAGCATCAGGGTCTTTTCCAGTGAGTCAGCTCTTCACATCAGGTGGCCAAAGTATTAGAGTTTCAGCTTCAGCATCAGTCCTTCCAATGAATATTCAGGACTAATTTCCTTTAGGATGGACTCGTTGGATCTATTTGCAGTCCAAGGGACTCTCAAGAGTCTTCTCCAACACCACAGTTCAAAAACATCAGTTCTTCCATGCTTCCACATAGTCAAAGCCTTTGGCATAGTCAATAAAGCAAAAGTAGATGTTTTACTGGAACTCTCTTGCTTTTTCAATGATCCAACGATGTTGGCAATTTGATCTCTGGTTCCTCTGCCTTTTCTAAATCCAGCTTGAACATCTGCAAGTTCTCGTTTCACACACTGGTGAAGCCTCACTTGGAGAATTTTGAGCATTACTTTGCTAGCGTGTGAGATGAGTGCAGTTGTGGGGTACTTTGAACATTCTTTGGAATCGCCATTCTTTGCCATTTGTGTGAAAACTCACCTCTTTCAGTCCTGTGGCCACTGCTGAGTTTTCCAAATTTGCTGGCATATTGAGTACAGCACTTTAACAGCTACACTATTGGATTCCATATATAACACTTGGGGAAAGGCTAAACTACAGAGTCAGGAAAAAGACCAGTGGTTGGCAAGAGGAATGGGGGGAATGAATAGGTAGAGCACAGAGGAGTTCTAGAGCAGTGAAAATGCCCCATATGATATTATAATGATGGATACATGCCATTATACATTTTCATAACACCAAGCATGAACTCTAATGTAAACTGTGGACTTTGGATAGTGATATGCCAGTGGAGGCTCACAAGTTTGTTTGTTTGTTTGTTTTTCCATTTATTTGTATTAGTTGGAAGCTAATTACTTTACAATATTGTAGTGGTTTTTGTCATACATTGACATGAATCAGCCATGGATTTACATGTATTCCCCATCCCGATCCCCCCTCCCACCTCCCTCTCCACCTGATTCCTCTAGGTCTTCCCAGTGCACCAGGCCCGAGCACTTGTCTCATGCATCCAGCCTGGGCTGGTGATCTGTTTCACCCTAGGTAAGTTTGGTGGGGACATTGATTGCTCGGGAGAGTGTACATGAGTGAAAGCAGATTGTGTATGGGAAATCTCTGCACCTTCTACTTAATTTTGCTGTAAACCTAAATGGCTCTAAAAAATCATTTCAAAAAAATCCCCACTCCAAATAAAGTCAGAAATAAATACATATAAAGACGTACACTTGTTGGGAAATAAAAGAAAAATGGTTACCTGAGGCTATGGGAAAAAATGCATTATGGAGCTTTCCAAAATGATGGAACCTCCCCAAATGTTGATTGTGGTGGTGGTAACACTTGAGTATACATTTGTCTAAAATGGGTGCATTTTGTTGTATGTGAATTATATATATTTCCCTGGTAGCTCAGATGGTAAAGAGTTGGCCTGAAATGCAAGAGACCCAGGTTCGATCCCTGGATCAGGAAGATCCCCTGGAGAAGGAAATGGCAACCCACTCCAGTATTCTTGCCTGGAAAATTCCATGGACAGAGGAGCCTGGTGGGTTATAGTCCATGGGGTTGCAAAGAGTCAGACACGACTGAGCGGCTAACACATATAAAGTTTACTTTGAGATAAAAGCCAAAATACCTTGGGTATGAAAATACATCTCATGTGTACATGTACACGCTCAAGCACACTCGCAGTCACTCCTGTCTCTGCCTGTTCCCAGAATCATAGAACTACATCTCATTGTTTTTGTTGTTGGCCCCCTTCATTGACTCTAAGACTCAGTTTTCACCTCTCTCCTTCCCCTGCCACTACTCCACTTCTGCCAGTTGAAGGTATTTTCATCATTTCCACTTCCAGCCTTCATGTACTTAAGGAACACTGTGAATCCAGATTGAACAGTGTGGAGGAAGCCAGAAGAATGTGAAAGGCCTTAGTAGGCGTGAACCATTATTATAAAGTAATAATGTGCTGTCAAGGTGCACAGAGTCTGTCACACAGTGGCTGCTTGGTAAATAGCCAGTGACTTGAATTTATTGAATTTGTTGAGGCTTGAGTTTTTCTGGGATAGCCTATCATTAAATAATACATCAAATATGGAATATATTAAATAGTAATTTGAAAACATCTTCTATATGACTATCATTGATTGAACATTGGTTTTTCTGATAGAGACTGCAATGAATGCTTTTTAGATTTATTTCATGAAATCCCCCCAACCCTGAAGAATTAATATTAATATCCTTAGTTTACAGATGATGAAACTGAGGCTCAGGAATGTTAAATAAATTGGTCTGCATGGAGATCTGGGATTATTAAGTGGAGAAGCTGGAATTTAAATCCTGATCTGTCTACCTGAGCAGTTACTATGTGTGTATCTATGTTACTAGCTGTGTATCTCTGATCTGAAGACTGTGAAGGCATAGAACTTTTTAATGGGAATATGAAGCTTATAATATAAGGTGTGATGTCCTTCTATTTCCTTCTTATGTGTGATGAGTGATAGCAAATTCTGCTAAAATATCTGTTTTAAATATTAAAAGATTTTTCAGGGAAAGAAAATCTAGAACGATATATTTTTTCTGATGCACAAATGTTAGATATTCTAATGCATTCTCTTTTATAGGATTCTTAGTTAACTGATAACTACAAATAGAATATTTAAACAACTATTCCTTGAATTGTTAGATTGTGTTACCAGTTACAAAGCATCCATCCCCTGCTGGGCTTTCCAACCGTCATAAGAGACCGTCATTGAGTGGACACTTGTCAACTCTGCATTATCTATTCCACCCCAAATGATTTGTCTGAGCTCATCAGAAATGTCCCATTCCTCAGCCCAGTAAGTCAGTCAGTAAATGGGCCTGTGACCCCACCTAGCCAACAAGAAGCAAAGACACATGAAGAATGGTCTAAGCAAAGCCACAGGTAGGAAAGATCTCTTGTCCTCCCTGGATGTTACCATGTGTGGATGGGACACACGAAACTGCTACAGCCTTCTCATCCCCACATCAGCCTGAGAATGGCAATAACACAAAATAGCAGAGCTGAGAGACAAAGAGAACCTTGCCTGAATGATCTTGAATCAACTATCCTTAGAGCCACTGTGCCTCCAGCTTCTCTTGTCATGTGAGATAGCAACTGTCCTTGCTGCTTAAGCCATCTTTTTAAATAAAAACAGTTTTTAGCCATGCTGAGCAGCTTGCAGGATCTTAGTTCCCCGACCAGGGATCAAATCCTTGTCCTCTGCATTGGACACACAGACTCTCAACCCCTGGACCTCCGCATAAGTCCCCTCGCCTAAACTATCTTGATCCCTGTTTCTATCACTTGCAGCAGAAAGGATCTTAGTACCCTAGCCCTATGTGGGACTCCAAGAGGTTAAGTGACTTGCTCTATAGCTCATTGTTTGTGTAACCAAAATTGGAACTGGAATCCCAGTCTCTTATCAGTCACTCATCTTTCACACACCTGATGCTAATCAGCTGATATTATCTTAACCCCACTTTGGTTTGATGAATATCAGCTGAACCCCACTCACAATACTATTTTTGTTGCAAAACAAAAAAAGAGAAAATCTTAGCCAACTTAAAGCAGAAATCCAAGAAAATAATATCCATTGGATATCATGCATAATACAGATGCTTGCTTTGGTATTATTTTACTGTAGAAATTATTAATAAGTTACAGTTGAAAATTTTGGTTTATTGTTAACACATGAAATGTCATCTACTTCAGACCATCAAAGATGATCAAGACGAGCAAAAGTGTTGCTTCCTTTATTTTTTTAAACAACGTTTGTGAGTAAAAGCTGCTAGAAAAGATTCTCTCTCACTGTAATTCTTAAACCTTACATAAATAAAATTTGAGGATCATTTCTTTCTAGTGCACCAATCGTCATCAAAATATATGTTGTTGTTTTTTCCTTCAAGGTTTGTACTTTAACAAACCTTTGCAACAAAATTTTATCTAAAACTTTCTTTTCTTCTTTGGGGCATTTCCTATAACTTATAGCTAAATATTTCTTATAATTTTATTTATTTACTGGCTATGCTGGGTCTTCACTGCTGCCAGGGTTTTTCTCTAGTTGCAGCGAGCAGGGGCTAGTCTCTAGCTGTGGTGTGAGGGCTTCTCATTGCGTTGGCTTCTCTTGCTGCGGAGCACAGACTCCGTAGTTGTGGCGCACGAGCTTAGTTGCCCCACAGCACGTGGGATCTTCCCGGATCAGGGATTGAACCTGTGTCTCCTGCATTGGCAGGTGGCCCCTTCACCACTGAGCCACCAGGGAAGCCCCAATAGTTTAATCTTATCTTGGGATCCAGAGCTGAAGGGACTCAGACATCTGCTAATTAGTTTATCTTCCTTCTCTGCAGCAGGTGGGTCTTTGCCTTGGACAGAGTGAATTCATGCTGCTTTTAAAGTGCCCAGAAGGCACTAGCATCACCAGTCTCAGAAATGCCTTCTCAGCGCTAAGGAAGTCTGCTTGGGTTGGACATAAATCTCACACTGTGCCATTAAAACTAATTCCATTTTTTTTGTACTTGCTCAGTGGATCAGACGGAGAAGGCAATGGCACCCCACTCCAGTACTCTTGCCTGAAAAATCCCATGGACGGAGGAGCCTGGGATCGCTGAGAATTGGACACAACTGAGCGACTTCACTTTCACTTTTCACTTTCATGCATTGGAGAAGGAAATGGCAACCCACTCCAGTGTTCTTGCCTGGAGAATCCCAGGGGCAGGGGAGGCTGGTGGGCTGCCATCTATGGGGTCGCACAGAGTTGGACACGACTGAAGCGACTTAGCAGCAGCAGCAGTGGATCAGCTCCTCCTTCACCCTCAGTTAAGTCACAAGTGCTTTGCCAGATGTCTGTGGATGTTCTTCACTGCCTTCATTCACGTGTCTTCTATCACTCATTCTATCACTCACTGCCCATTGGCCATCCAGGGCTACCCAGTGACTCCCATAGCAACCTTGGCGTCCAGCGCCTCCTCTCATGGGAGTCTCTCTATAACTAAGGGACCACATGTCCTGGTCTGTGGCTCAGTGCTAGTGTACACCTGTTGTCTGGCACAACATTTTTTTAGGATTCATTTATTTTATTATTTAAAATTTATTTTTAATTGGAGGATAATTGCTTTACAATGTTATGTTGATTTCTGCCATACAACAGTGTGAATCAGCCATAAGTATACATATGTCCCCTCCCTCTTGAATCTCTCTCCCACCCCCGACCCCACCCCACCCACCCCACCCCTCTAGGTTTTCATAGAGTACCGGGTTGAATTCCCTGTGTTATACAACAATTTTCCTTTAGCTATTTTGTGTATGGTAATATATATGTTTCAGTGCTACTCTCTCAATTCATTCCACCCCCTCCTCCCTCCGCTCCGTCCACAAGTCTGATCTCCATGTCTGTGGCCCTGTTCCTGCCCTGCAAATAGGCTCATCAGTGCCATTTTTCTAGATTCCATGTATATGCATTAATAAACGATATTTGTTTCTCTCTTTCTGACTTACTTCATTCTGTAAAACAGGCTCTAGATTCATCCACCTGACTAGAACTAACTCAATTTTCTTCCTTTTCATGTCAGAGTAATATTCCATTGTATATATGTACTACATCTTCTTTATCCATTCATCTGTCAATGGACATCTAGATTGCTTCCATGTCCTGGCTATTGCAAATAGTACATGCCATGAACATCAGGATATATGTGTCTTTTTCAACTACGGTTTCCTCAGGGTGCCTGGCACAACTTTTAAGAAAGCCCCCTCCTTTCACCATCAGTAATGTTTGGTTTGCTTTATTAATTATATGAGCCCCTTACTTGTAGGGTATAATGAATCAGAGCAATTTCCACGAACCTCCTAGTATATGGAGGGCCTTGTCCTCTAGTACAGCAAACAGAGGAGATCAGATAGAGTGACCCCGTGTAGAGTGGGATTGCACTGGCCAATACGGTACCAATAGCCACTGGTGGCTAGTCCCAGCTGGGTTGTGCTGAATGTGTAAACACTCCAGATTTCAAAGGCTTCATCCAGGGGGAAAAAAATGTAAAATAGCTCATTAATGATTTTTATATTGATGTTGTACTGGGTTGGGCAAAAAGCTTGTTTGGTTAATGGATACATTGTTCAATAAAGTTCTTCGTGAAAATAAAAAAGTCTTGTCTTTTTACTTAAAACCAAATGAACGTTTTGGCCAACCCAACAATTTGGGTGTCTGATTAGATAAAATATATTTATTAATATTAAGTAATTAATATATAATTAGAATTAAAGGATATTTAAATTATTTTACTTTTTTAAAAAATTATTTTGCTTTTTAAATGTGGCTACTAGAAAATTTTAAATGTCACAGGTGGCTTGCATTGTGCTTCTATTGGGCAGTGCTATTCTAGATATAGTCTTTCCCAGGAGTGGTCTTACTTCTGACTTTGCTTTTCCTTTCTTGCGTTAACTCCAGGCAGCCAAAGGGTGGAGAGCAACAGTCTCAGGTATTAGTCCTTCCAGACAGTAGTGGTCTGATGACTGTGGTCATTGACCATGCATAGTATCTGCTAAACGAAGGTGTTACAGGGTGGAAAACACAATACTCCCCAATTAGGAGACTGGAGTTTAGACCCAGCACTGCATCTGGGTGAGCTTAGCCAAGACCCCAACCACGGAGCATCTCGGATTTCCCCTCTATAAAAACAAACAAAGGCGTGGAGCTCCATGACCACTGAAGCCCATTCATGTCCTCTCCAAAAGGCCAGAGCCCATGAATGAACACTGTGGCCAGGATCATGTAGGGTCAGTGGTAGAGCGTAATTTAGGAGGGCCCCTTGGGTTGCTTTTCAGATCATATCCCATGTGTGCCTCCTCCACTATCAAAACTGCCATTAGACCCAGAAGGCCACCAAATTATACCCCTCGCCACAATGGCCAGCCCAGAAACCAACATCTGGATAAGGAAATTTGTCACACGCTAGTGAGATTGCAGGCTAAACAAAAATATCTAGGACTAGGAAGGACTTTGAAATTCAGGGATGATGGAGCCATTACAGGTCATTAAGAAAGGGGAATCTCAGGGCTTCCCTGGTGGCCTAGTTGTTAAGACTCCTTGCTTCCAAGGCAGGGGGCGCAAGACCAAAAAAAAAGTAGGAATAAAGAAAGGTGAAGATTATTTAAGAGAAATAATAAGCCTTCCCTTTCCCAACAAGATTTTTCCAGAAGCCACATATGAAGAATACCTTAAGGAGATGGAAATTTCATGTAATAGCAATATTGTAGCTAGGAGTATCTGTTCTGATAGATAACTCCACATCATAAAAATCATAGACCCTAACACAATAGCAACGTTTTAGGACCAATCCTCCTGGCAGGTTATTTCATTTCAAAAGAAAATTTATAAATATAAGTGAATTGCCAATTTGTGGCCCATGGCAACCAGGTGGGCTGAGGGCAGACACTTTCAAGCAGAGGTGTTTTCTAATAACCCTCAT
The DNA here is from genome assembly GCF_019320065.1 of Cervus canadensis. Taxonomy (NCBI): domain Eukaryota; kingdom Metazoa; phylum Chordata; class Mammalia; order Artiodactyla; family Cervidae; genus Cervus; species Cervus canadensis. The sequence goes on from NC_057401.1 coordinate 56,138,856, forward strand.
CCCCTCAGGGCTGCAGCCCTGCCCAGAGAAGGCAAGGGAATTGATATCAGAAAGCAGGTGTTCTGCTTCTAAGACACCAACCCTGGTTGAGCAGATTAACTAAGTCAGGGGTCCCCAACCTCCAGGATTTAATGCCTGATCATCTGTGGTGGAGCTGATGTAATAATAATAGAAACAAAGCGAAAGTGAAAGTCACTCAGTCGTGTCCAACTCTGCAGCCCCATGGACTATACAGTCCACAGAATTTTCCAGGTCAGAATACTGGAGTGGGTAGCCTTTCCCTTCTCCAGGGGATCTTCCCCACCCAGGGGTCAAACCCAGGTCTCCCACATGGCAGGCAGATTCTTTACCAGCTGAGCCACCAGGGAAGCCCAAGAATACTGAGTGGGTAGCCTATTTCTTCTCCAGCGGATCTTCCCGACCCAGGAATCAAAACAAGGGTCTCCTGGATTGCAGGCAGATTCTTTACCAACTGAGCTATCAGGGAAGCCCAAGTAGAAACAACTGAACTGAAGTCGCTCAGTCATGTCCAACTCTTTGCGACCCCATGGACTGTAGCCTATCAGGCTCCTCAGTCCATAGAATTGTCCAGGCAAGAGTACTGGAGTGGGTTGCCATTTCCTTCTCCAAACAAAGTGCAAAATAAATGTCATGCACTAGAATCATCCCGAAACCTATCCCCTACCCCCAATCTGTGGAAAAAATGCCTTCCACAAAACCAGTCCCCGGTGCCAAAAAGGTTGGGGACCACTAAACTAACTGACATCTTGAAGGGCATGGAACAAAGTTTTGAAGAAGCAGGATGGAAGCTAGATGACCATCAAGCTGTCTGGGTAAGAGGATGGAGAAGAGTAAACCCGCCAGTGGGTAGCCAGGAGGCACCTGGAGGGATATAGGAAACAGCAGGAGGAAGTGGGACTCCTGAGCTCCGGGGCCCAGAAAGGGCTAACAGACCAGCAAGGACTGACCCAGGGCCACGGGGAAGGCAGAGGACCTCACCGGGAGGTCACTGGCATGCCAAAGGCACAGGCAAGCGTTAACACACTTCCTTGTCTTACAGAGGACCAGCTGCTTCCTGTGGGTGTGTCTTTCCCTTCATTCAAACCCTCAGGGAACGCAGAGGAATTTGAAAAATGTGTGCAGTCTTTAGTGGGTGCTTTCTCCTGTGCTCTACATAAAGGATTAATCTCGTGAGAAACAGCCCCCCATCCCTGCAACATTTGACTGTTTATGGTAAAAGGAGAGCTGCAGAAGAGAGAATACGGATGCTCTCAGGATTATGAACAGCTGACCAGAGGTCAAGTCAACATATGCATAAGGAGAAGGTAAAAAAGGTGGGTGGGAGAGAGTAAAACACAGCCTAAATGAGAAGAAAAGGTAGATGAGGAAGGTGAAGAGAAACTGAGAAAGAGGGAGAGGGTGGAGATAAAGAACAAGGGAGACAGAAGAGGAAAGAGTCAGCAGGTCCTGGGATAAATAGGATTCTGTAAATGGTTCCAGTCCCAGCTTCCTATTGACTGAGCTTTCCAGACAAGCATCACCAGAAACCACTGAGGCTTACATGCTTGCTCAGTCGTGTCTGACTCTATGGGACCTCATGGACTGTAGACCACCAGGCTTCTCTGTCCATAGAATTTTCCAGGCAAGAATACTGGAGTGGGTTGCCATTTCCTACTTTGAGTAGGATCACCCTGACACAGGGATCAAACCTCCTACGTAGGCAGGCAGATTCCTTACAACTGGCCCCACCTGGAAAACCATTGAAGTCTTACCTATTTTTGATAGCCCATCCATGTGGTAACACTTGGGAACATACAGCCAGTGTCCACATGAGGAAATTCTTTGTTCTATAATGAAGTGACCACAGCAATGTGACCTACTGGATTAAATGTGACCTACTGTGGATCTGGATTAAATCAAAGCAAGGGATGGGATGAAACCTTGACTCCCATTCTTCACGTAAATGTAAGGGCCAACAGGCATTCATTGTGGCCTGGGAAGCTGAAAATGCCTTGAGGGCCATCGGCTTGTCCCCTCAGACATCCCGCCCCTCCACCCGTGGGGCAGACAGAAGACGGAAGGAGTGGAGGCGCCATGTTAGACAGTCAACGCACAGCTGGGAATCAAACACTGGGGTCTCAACTCTCCGTCACCCTGCCTGGCAGAGAGCCAGGGCTCTGTGACAGCAGCTACAGTTTCCAGCACACAGGAAATAGTTGAGACTGTTTGAGAGTTTGGGTGAGTCATCAGAGCCAAGCTCACTCTACCTGGTCTGTCCAAATGCACCATTGTTCTTGCTCTGAAGCAAATTCTTCCGTTCCCAGGGGGTAATAGAATTGTATCTTCCTTGAGGTCACAGTAATTTTGTCTTTGCTTGTTTCTAGGAATCTGAGAAGGGCCCAGAGGTTTGAGGGAGGGATCCCTCAAAAGTCATTTTCCAAGTATCTGAAAATCATGCCCTATTTCTACCAAGAGTTAGATCTTAGCATCCAAGTCAAGTGATAAAAATATAACCCAAGGGCAGTCCCACCCCCATCAAACATTTGAATTTGTTTTCCAGCCTGGGTGGGGACTTGGGTCCCTGGTGGTTCAGATGGCAAAGAATCCGCCGCAGTGCAGGAGACCCCAGTTCGATCCCCAGGTTGGGAAGATTCCCTGAAGAAAGGAATGGCTACCAACTCTAGTATTCTTGCCTGGAAAATCCCATGGACAGAGGACACTGGCAGGCTACATTCCAGGGGCTCACAAAGAGTCTGACACGACTGAGTGACTAACACTACAACAGGATAGAGGGGCTGTTTGCTCCCTCAAACCCCACAAGGCCAACACGAGGCCTCCCTGTCTAGACTTCCAGGGCGGCTGGGGTCTTCCTAGCACCCCAGTCACTGCGTTTTCCTTCAAGCCCTCCCTTCCTAACCTGCCTTTCAGGAAAGCCTGCTCCCCTCTAAAGGAGAAAGTCATCCAGCCCCTTCATGGGTCTGTTAGGTAGTTAGAATAGGAAAAGGGAAACCAAAATGGCGGTGGCTAAAAGACAAAGAAGGGAAAAGCCCGAGAAAATAGAACAAAGGAAGGTCTGAGGACCAGAGTGAGGACCTCAGTTAAAACAAACAGCACTCCTGGCTAGCCCAATTTACACAGGGCAGGCCCGGGGTTGGGGGAGGTGGGGGGGTGGGGGGGGGCACGTAAAAAGAGGAGTCAAAATTGGGCCGGGGCCTCTCTTCTCTTCACGTCTTTTGGGCCAGCATTCCCTCATGCCTTGAGGATGTATTTTCCTTTACTTTCTAAATAAAACGGAGCTGTAACAAGGAGCTGTAACACTGGCCTGTCCAAGAGCTGTAACACTGGTCCATCCATCACTTCAAATTTTTGTTGTGACAAGATAGAACCGAGGAAATCACACACTCCCCCTACAGGTCTTATAACCCTGGGAGCTTCCTGCTAACTCTGAGTGAGGGCAGGCATGAGCCAGGCACCTGGGTTCCCTGGGGAGGGTATGGCGGGGTCGGGGTGGGGGGGGACACAAACAGTGCCACTCAGTCCAGCTCTATCTCTCCTCCTCCATCTGACCCTCTGCTCCTCTGGCAGAGCTGGGGGCAAATTTCTCCTGAAGAACCTGCGTGCATGCATGCTAAGTCGCATCCAACCCTTTGCAACTCTATGGACCAGTGTAGCTGGCCAGGCTTCCCTGTCATGAGATTTTCCAAGCAAGAATACTGGAGTGAATTGCCAAGCCCTCCTCCGGGGGATCTTCCTGACCCAGGTGATGAACCCAAGTTCCTTATGTCTCTTGCATTGGCAGGTGTGTTCTTTACCACTAGCGCCACCTGGAAGCTCAAAGAGCCTGCAGGCAGATATAAGTCACCTGCACAAAACTTAGTTTTCTTCCAAGAACCACCCAACCTGATTCCTGTGAAGACCATCAGCTCCTTCTTTGACCATGACTTTGGCCCCACTTCCTGTGACATAATTACCATTCACTCTTTCTTGGCTTGTTTTCCAACTACAAAGGGTCCCTACGTGAACTGACAAACCTACTTTAGTAGATTTACTTTAGTGTTCCCAGATTCTCAACAGATATTCATTGCTGGGATTCAGGAATGAGAAATAGAATTCTTAGGAACTCTTAAAATTGCTTGGTTTGGTTCAGTTCAGTTGCTCAGTCATGTCCAACTCTTTGCAACCCCATGGACTACAGCACATCAGGCTTCCCTGTCCATCACCAAATCCCAGAGTTTACTCAAACTCATGTCCATTGAGTCGGTGATGCCATCCAGCCATCTCATCCTCTGTTATCCCCTTCTCCTCCTGCCTTCAATCTTTCCAAGCATCAGGGTCTTTTCCAATGAGTCAGTTCTTCACATCAGGTAGCCAAAGCATTGGAGTTTCAGCTTCAGCATCAGTCCTTCCAATGGATATTCAGGACTGATTTCCTTTAGGATTTACCGGTTGGTGATGGACAGGGAAGCCTGGCATGCTGCAGTCCATGGGGTCACAAAGAGTCAGACATGACCAAGCAACTAAACTGAACTGAACTGAACTGAACATTATAATATTTTGGTGACATGGTTTTAAATGAGAGGCTACAGTAAAACAAACAAACAAAAAGTCAGTGAAACATAAGCTCCTTTCCTTTCTCTATACAATGAAAACATTATCCATTTTACAAAGAACTGTAACCTATAGCAGATAATCAAACTCAGGAAAACACCAAATGCTATTAGATATTACTGAAATAACTTCACATTTGAGTCTCCCAGAAAAGTTAACAGCACTGTTCTTACATGTCAAAATTGCAGTCTAAGGGCCAACTTGGCTTCCAAACTTAGTTTCTTTCTTTTTTTTAATTTTTAAAATTATTTCTGGCTGCACTGGGTCTTTGTTGCTGCAAGAGGGCTTTCTCTAGTTCCAGTTCTAAGGCTTCTCACTGCTGTGGCCTCTCCTGTTGGGAGCACAAGCTCTAAGGCACATAGACTTCAGTAGATGTGGTGCATGGTTTAGTTGCTGCTCAGCATGTGGGACCTTCCTGAGAAGGGATCAAACCCCTGAATTGGCAGGCAAATTCTTAACTGTTTGGACCAGCAGGGAAGTCCCTTGCTGTTTTCTACAACCCCACTCACAGCATTTGTATAAAATACACTATGCATATGGGCTTATTAATATTTCTTTTATTAGCAAGAATGATTCACCATTAGTAGGAGACAGGACCGTGAACGCATACCACAACAGCTACAAGCAAGACTGACTGAGTACGCTGGGACCACTTCCATCCTGAGCACTCTTGTCATTGTTTCCTGAAATGTCCTGACCCTGAGGTTTGTCATTGCTTCCTACTCTTGCTTTTGACCTGATACCAGTGGACTCCTAATCAGTCACGTCTCCGGGTTGATGATTAAGCTTTCATTCTTGTGTATGCGTGCTCAGCTGCTCAGTCATGTCCAACTCTTTGTGATCCCATGGACTGCAGCCCACCAGTCTCCTCTGTCCATGGAATTTTTCAGGCAAGACTACTGGAGCGGGTTGTCATTTCCTACTCCGGGGGATTTTCCCGACCTAGAAATCTAACTCAAGTCTCCTGCATTGGCAGGCGGATTCTTTACCACTGAGCCACCGGGGAAGCCCTTCATTCTCATAGGAGAATTGTTTTTCCCATTTTCCCAATTGCTTGTCTGATTATATCCTCAGGATTCAGGATTTTGGGAAAACATAGAAAATTTCCAAGAAGTGCTGGAAAGGAATTCCTACATGAAAACCCCACTTCTTCACTAGCCATCCAGAAGCAATGGCCACAGTGGATCACTGTTTCTTTCTGACACCCACATCACTTAGCTGATAGCTGAGGAAGCAATATAAACCCTCCTGCTACATAAAAACTCATAGATTTTTTTTCATTTATATTTATTAGTTGAAAGCTAATTACTTTGCAATATTGTAGTGGTTTTTGCCATACATTGACATGAATCAGCCATGGATTTACATGTGTTCCCCATCCCGATCCCCCCTCTCACCTCCCTCCCCACCCCATCCCTCTGGGTCTTCCCAGTGCACCAGCCCTGAGCACTTGTCTCATGCATCCAACCTGGGCTGGTGATCTGTTTCACCCTTGATAGTATACTTGTCTCAATGCTATTCTCTCAGAACATCCCACCCTCGCCTTCTCCCACAGAGTCCAAAGGTCTGTTCTGTATATCCGTGTCTCTTTTTCTGTTTTGCATATAGGGTTATCGTTACCATCTTTTTAAATTCCATATATATGCGTTAGTATACTGTATTGGTCTTTATCTTTCTTGATTACTTCACTCTGTATAATGGGCTCCAGTTTCATCCATCTCATTAGAACTGATTCAAATGAATTCTTTTTAATGGCTGAGTAATATTCCATTGTGTATATGTACCATGGCTTCCTTATCCATTTGTCTGCTGATGGGCATCTAGGTTGCTTCCATGTCCTGGCAATTATAAACAGTGCTGCAATGAACATTGGGGTGCATGTGTCTCTTTCAGATCTAGTTTAGATTTTTATTTTTGAGAGCCTATCTTGCAGCATCTGTCCATGTAGTGTTTCTACAATGCATTGCCTGTCTACTCTGTGTCAGGCACAGCTTGGAAGACAGGAAGATGAGAAGGTGTCTTTGGCCAGAGTTGTGCCCTGGAGAGGGAGGCAGTGCAGGCAGCCAGGTTCCCCATCAGCTGGGGGTCCTTGGCCATAGAGACGTCAGTGTGATCCTGCCTGGAGCCAGCCAAGGTCTCACAAAGGAAGTGATGGTTTGGTGGGCCCTAGAAGGAAAGGGATAAGTGTTTCAAATGGAAAATGAAGAGAAAGAAATTCCACGTACGAAGGCCAGCCTACAGAGAGCACAAAGACCTGTGGAGAACAGGGTGTGTAGGACTGTGACACAGAAAGCCCCCTGCCTGCACTCCACACCGGGACTTTCCCTCCATCCTTTGGCGAAGCCTTTTTAACTTATTATTATTGGAGCACAGCTGATTTACTGGGGGCTTCCCAGGCCTCCCTCATGGCTCAGGTGGTAAAGAACCCACCTGCAACGCAGGAGATGTGAGTTTGACCCCTGCGTCAGGAAGATCCCCTAGAGGTGGAATTGGCAACCCACTCCAGTATTCTTGCTTGGAGAATCTCACGGACAGAGAAGCCTGGTGGGCTATAGTCCATGGGGTCACAATGAGTCAGACCCAACTAAGCAACTAACACACACACATACAGCTGCTTTAAAATGTTGCATTAGTTTCTGCTGTACCACAAAGTGAATCAGCTATTCATATACATATACCCCCTCTTTTTTGGATTTCCTTTCCATTTAGGTCAACACAGAGCACCAAGTACAGCTCCCTTTGCTATACAGTAGGTTCTCATTAGTTATCTACTTTATACATAGTATCAATAGTGTGTGGGCGTTACCCAGTCGGGGTGGCCCAGTGGTAAAGAATCTGCCTGCAATGCAGAGGACACAGGAGTCTCGCGTTCGATCCCTGGATGGGGAAGAGCCCCTGGAGGAGGAAATGGCAACCCACTCCAGTATTCTTGCCTAGAGAATCCAATGGACAGAGGAGCTTCGTGGGCTACAGTCCACGGGGTTGAAAAGAGTCAGACCCCACTAGATGAGTGAGCACTCACTCATCAATAATGTATACGTGTCAGTCCCAGTCTCTCAGCTCATCCCATCCTTTTTTCCTTTCTCCCCTTGGTGTCCATACTTTTCTTCTCCACATCTGTGTCTCTATGTCTGTCTTGCAAATAGGTTCATCTATACCTACCTTATTGGGAAGGCTTTTTTATCGGCATTATTGAGGTATCATTGACAAATAGAAAGTGTATTTCAGGTATGCAATTATGATTGTGAAATGATTGCCACAATCAAGCACCCATCACCTCACATAGTTACCTGTGTGTGTGGGTGTGAGTGAGAGAGAGCGTGTGGTGAGTGTGAGTGTGTGTGTCTGTGTGTGTGTGTGAGAGTGTGTGTGGTGTGAGTGTGTGTGTGGTGAGTGTGAGTGTCTGTGTGTGTGTGAGTGTGTGGTGAGTGTGTGTGTGGGGGGGGAGAGAGAGTGTGTGGTGAGTGTGTGAGTGTGTGGTGAGTGAGAGTGTGTGTGTGTAAGTGTGTGTGTGTGAGTGTGTGGGGTGAGTGTGTGTGTGTGAGTGAGACAGAGTGTGTGTGTGAGTGTGTGTGTGTGAGTGTGTGGTGAGTGTGAGTGTGTGTGTCTGTGTGTGTGGTGAATGTGTATGTGTGGTATGTGTGAGTGTGTGTGGTGAGTATATGTATGGTGTGTGTATGTGTGTGGTGAGTGTGTGTGTTGTGAATGTGTGTGGTGAGTCTGGGTGAGTGTGTGTATGGTGAGCATGTGTGTGTGTGAGAGTGTGGGTGTATGTGTGTGGTGAGAACACTTAAGATCTGCTCTCTTAGCCGACTGCAAGAAGACCCTGGAGTATTATTAACTAGAGTCATGGTGCTGTTCTTTGGGTCTCCAGGACTTTTCTTATAACTGGAAGTTTTCAACCTTTGACCACCTTCTTCCCAGTTCCCCCCATGCCCAGCCCCTGCCAACCACAGTTCTTCTATTTCTGTGAGTTTGAAGTCTTTGAAGCATTTCATCAGATGAGCAACATGATCAGGGCTGAGGGTTAGAACAAGTTGCTAGGGAAAAGTCCCATCCACATGTGACCTCATGGATCCTTTTGAACATATCAAGAGGCCCAGAGCCCACTGACCAAAGACACACTTGCTGGCTAGTTTTGCCTACTGGATTTATATTTAGGTGAGAATGGATGTTTTTTCTTTCATCAAATGGTCTAAGTCAGCGTCTGAGCTTTTGTCTAAAAAACAAGGGGATGGCAGTGTTCAAAGGCACCACACAGAAACCTCTCCCATTTCAGTTCCTGAGCTGGTTAGTGGAAACTGTCACTTCCCACTGTAGATTCCTTCTATAAAGACCCAGCTATTGGGACTTCCCTGGTGGTTATGGTTCTGTGCTTCCAACGCAGCAGGTGCGAGTTCAATCCCTAGTTGGGGAGCTAAAATCCCACATGCCAAGTGGTACAGCCAAAAAGTAAAAATTAAAAAAAAAACCATCAGTGGCACCCTAACCCAGGCCAAGAGAAACCTCCATAAAAAAGTAGGGGCATTGGGATGCATGAGACAAGTGCTCGGGCCTGGTGCACTGGGAAGACCCAGAGGAGTCGGGTGAAGAGGGAGGTGGGAGGGGGGATCGGGATGGGGAATAAGTGTAAATCTATGGCTGATTCATATCAATGTATGACAAAACCCACTGAAATGTTGTGAAGTAATTAGCCTCCAACTAATAAAAAAATTCAAAAAAAAAAAAAAAAAAAAAAAAAAAAAAAAAAAAAGTAGGGGCATGCTATCTGCAAACTAAGTCTGAAATGGCGTGGGAAAAGCAAATGTGGCAGAATGTTAAGGGCTGATGAATTTGAGTGAAGTACATACAAAAGATCTTTGCACTCTTTCTGCAATTCTTCTCTACACTTCAAAGTATTAAAATGATGTCTTAACATCCTTTCCTGCCCAGAGTCTGCAATGGTCCCTTTGATGGTGACAATAACTACCATCTCAGGAAATCCTGTTGCCCTGAGCACATCACATTACAATGTCTCACTTAATTTTTGACCACAGTGAGATAATTACTATTGTCCCCATTTTACCAATGAGAAAAATAGATATTTAGAAGCATTAAATGATAGGTTAGATCAGATGACCAGTCAATAGTCACATATGCACACCTACTTCCACGAGCAAAATATACTTTCCACATCCCATATTTGTTGGGCTTGGGCCATGGGACTTAATTTGGAAAAAAGGATGTTAGTGGACAAGGCATGTGTAGAAAGTTAAAATGTGGTTACACGGATGGGCTTATACTTTCATGCTTCTGCCATCACTATAAGAAAAATATGTCTTGGGTGAGTGATGCTGGTCCAAGGAGGATGAAAAACATGTGACACAGTCCTGGACTTAAGTCACAGCTGAAAGGCAAGCACAGGTGAGCCTAGTGGTCAGCCAATACCAAGCATACCCACCAAAGTATGTTATTAAATGTTACTGAGTTTTAGGGTCATTTGTTACATAGCACTACATAGGCAATAGGTAACTGATACAACTAACATGTCTCCAGAGAAAGTGACAGACTTTAAAGCTGGACTTTAAGAGGATATGATTTCTCCTGATTAAAGGAAAAAAAGGAGGAACATTTTAGACAAAAAGTGTTTAAATCCCAAAGGCATAAAAATATATAACTGAAAAATCAGGTGACCAAGAGATGATGCTGAAAAGGTCAGCCAGGGTCTACTCATGTGCTTAAGTGTCTGGATAAGCCAAGAAAGGCTACAATAACAGCTAAAGTCTTAAACCTCCATGGATTATCTCAGTCAAGGTTCATTCCTCACTCACATAAAGCCTGAAGCAAGTCAGGCAGCCTCCTGCATCCAGAAACTACTCTGTGTAGCACACTATACTAGATTGCTAGGATTGCTGTGAAGAGTATCGTAAGGGACTTCCCTGACAGTCCAATGGTTAAGACTCTGCACTTCTGCTGCAGGGGCATGGGTTCGATCCCTGGTCAGAGAACTAAGATCCCTCATGTTGTGCAGTACTGCTGCTGCTGCTAAGTCACTTCCGTTGGGTCCGACTCTGTGCGACCCCATAGACAGCAGCCCACCAGGCTCCCCCGTCCCTGGGATTCTCCAGGCAAGAACACTGGAGTAGGTTGCCATTTCCTTCTCCAATGCATGAAAGTGAAAAGTGAAAGTGAAGTCGCTCAGTCATGTCCGACTCTTCACAACCCCATGGACTGCAGTCTACCAGGCTTCTCCGTCCATGCGATTTTCCAGGCAAGAGTACTAGAGTGGGTTGTTATTGCCCTCTCTGGTTGTACAGTGAGACCCCCAAAAATAAGTGTCTCAAAAATTCACAGAGATGCATTGACATACACACATGGAGATGTGTTGTCTCATAGTTCTGGAGGCTAGAAGTCTGAAATATAGGTCTGTCAGGACCATACTCACTTCTCAGCCTGTAGGGAAGAATCCTTCCTTGCCCCTTTCAGATTCTGGTATCGTCAGATGTTCCTTGGTTTTTGACAGCATAATCCCATCCCCTGCCTCCAACTTTTTTTTTTTTTAAGCCACGATACGCAGCATCTGAGATCTTAGTTCCCTGCAGTGGAAGCACAGTCTTACTCACTGGGCCACTTGCACACGGCCTTCTTCCCTCTGGGCCTGACTGTGTCTAAATGTCCCTCTTCGTATAAAGACACCAGTCATACTGGACTAGGGCTTGTTCCAGTGACCTCACAATAACTTGATTCCAACTGCAGAGACTCTAGTCCAGATAAGACCATTGTCAAAGGTGCTCAGGGTTAGGACTTCAACACAGCTCTTAAGAGAAATAACACAACCCATATGTGCTTTGTGGACTCAGTCGCTCATTTGTGTCCAACTCTTTGCGACCCTGTGGCCACCAGCCTCCTCTTGTGCATGGAATTTTTTAGGCAAGAATATTGAAATGGATTGCCATGTTCCTCCTCCAGGGAATCATCCCAATCCAGGGATCAAACCCATGTCTCTCGCGTCTCCTGCATTGTCAGGTGGGTTCTTTATCATCAGAGCCACCTGGGAAGCTCCATACAACCCATAACACACACACAGCTGTGAAGTCATCCCAGGAGGACAGGAGAACGCTGGAGGATCCAATGGGATGTGTTTAAAGGCCAGGTCTGGAAGTGCCTTCTAGCCCTTCCGTCCATCACCCACTGATCAAATCCTGGCTGCGTGGTCTCTCGCCTAACTGCAAGGGAAGCTGGGAAATGTGGGGAGGCACGTGGTTATTTGATGAGCATCCACGGTGTCTTCTGTGATCTCCCAGTTCAGGAGTCCAGGCTTCATTTTTCAGGCAGTGGCAAGGCCCAAAGCATGCGGAGGCAGACAGAGATGGGGGTAACATAAGCAGACAGAGGAGAAAAAAGCAGTATGCGGGAGACTAGAAGATCCGCTGAGATGCTATAGAAATCACCCAGATCATAGATGGTGATGCTCTGCAGCAGGGCTGTCTTGGTAGGAAGGGAGAGGAGGAAAGATGTTTGAGGAAATTGTCAGGGGTAGAATCTTGCAGCCAGACGGAAGGGGAGGAGAAGGAATCATTTTCCTGACTTACAATCCTTTCACATCAGAACATTGAAAGGTTTGAGCCAAAGGAATACAGTCTGTTTTGGAGATCTTCTGAATATCTTCAGTACAGTGCAGTCACAAAGTCGTGTCCGACCCTTTCCGACCCAGCATGCGAGGCTTCTCTGTCCTTCGTCATCTCCCAGAGTGTGCTCAAACTCGTGTTCACTGAGTCAGTGATGGCATCCAGCTATTTCGTCCTCTGTCATCCCATTCTCCTGCCATCTTCAATTTTTCCAAGCATCAAGCAAAATCTCCAAAACCAGATCATTTTGCTCCAATTGCCAATATTGTGGATACCACCAGAGCTAATGAGCCCTTTTCCTGTCAGGAAGCCTGGAAAGGAGTTGGAGAGGCAAACTCGAATCAGAAACATCTCTCTGGGGGCTTTCGTCTTTTTGCAAAGGGACCAGAAAGAAAGGAATGGATTTCAGAAAAATACATTGGAGGTTTCACACATCTACTCTGATAGCAGGGCTGCAAGATGGTGCCGGGAGTTCAGCCACACTCCTGAAAGAGAGAAAGGAGACAGCTCCCAGGCTGCAGAGTCCAAGCTGGAGCCTGGCTGGAGGTGGCGACTTCCCACGGACAGGAGTGTAAGTCCTGTGCTCCCAGTGAAAACCTTCTCCAGGACACCCATGCCTCACGATAGATAACCAGTTCTCTTCAGAGGCAGGAGCCCAGCTCACATGTACCATTTGTCCATTCCTTCCTGGGGACCATGGACACTGATTTGCTTCCCATCTGCTGTAGTCAAAGCTATGGTTTTTTCAGTTATCATGTACGGATATGAGAGGTGGACCATAAAGAAGGCTGAGCATTGAAGAATTGATGCTTTTGAACTGTGGTGTTGGAGAAGACTCTTGAAAGTCCCTTGGACTGCAAGGAGATCAAAACCAGTCTATCCTAAAGGAAATCAACACTGAATATTCATTGGAAGGACTGATGCTGAAGCTGAAGCTCCAATACTTTGGCCACCAGATGTGAAGGGGCCAATTCACTGGAAAAGACCATGATGCTGGGAAAGATTGAAGGCATGAGGAGAAGGGGATGACACAGGATGAGATGGTTGGATGACATCATTGACCCAATGGACACGAGTTTGAGCAAACTCTGGGAGATAGTGAGGGACAGGGAAGCCTGGCGTGCTGCAGTCCAGGGGGTCACAAAGAGTCAGACAGGACTGAGCAATTGAACGACTAACAACAATATGTACTACCCACACTCAGAAAAAAGCAACCTGTTACCTATCACAGAAAGGGTTTTGGAAACACGGTGCAGAAAGGGATGGACCCTTTCCAGAGGAGCCATCTGGCCCCCGTGAAAGAAGCTGAGGCAGAAGGGAAGCCCCTGCAGGTATGAAGCATGGTGGGCAGAAGTGGGGAGGCTCCACGTGTGTGGGCAGGAGCGGTGTTCTGTGCACACGCTCCCTTGTTTCCCATCCACACTGTCATCCCCAACCTCAGCCTTCACTTCTGTGTGACCTTGGCCATGTTGCAATCCCCTCTCTTCTCCCGCTGCTGCCTGGGGGAACTGCAGAGGCCTGACCTCTGCTCCACAAGACAAATGCTCTCCTCCCTACTCACCTCATTTAGCACTGTTTTCTAAACTCCCAAGGAGCCCCCTATGGAGTCAGAGCAGCCAGGCCAGCTTGGGAGCGTGAACAGAGACTTCTAACACATTAGGAATGATGGACTCAAGCTAGACTGCCTTTCTCTCTCTCTCTTTATTTTTTAAGCTTTTTTTTTTTTAATTTGCACCATCTTTACAGTCTTTATTGAATCTGTTACAATATTGTTTCTGTTTTTTTGTTTTGTTTTGTTTTGTTTTTTTGGCTGTGAAGTATGTGGGATCTTACCTCCATGACCAGGGATCAAATTGCACCCTCTGCATTGGAAGGCAAAGTCTTAACCAATGTACTGCCAGGGAGGTCCCTAGAATGTTTCTCTCTCTCTCTCTCTTGTTTTTTCCCGTTTCTTCTCCCTCCCCACTCTCTGGTTCCTCTGATTTAAATCTTTCTTCTCACCCTCCATGGGCTCAACCAGTACCCACCCTCCAGAGCAGAGAGAAAAGTCGGGAGGAATGTAGGGTAACACAGCATCATGGGGTCAAAGCAAGTTAGATGAGGTAGGGACCAGGGAGAGCAGATTTGGCCATCCCCTCTCAGAGCCCAGACTTGGCAAGGATGCAAGGACTTTGCTTAGTCTTTTCGGTTTGTTCCATTGGCCTGCACCACAATGTGCCTTGCAGGTATCTGTTAAGTGGCTTGTGACGAATGCTTTCTGCATGTCTCAGTGACTCGCGGACAGTTCGTTGAAGACAAGAAAGGAAGCCTTACTTAGCAGGAAGCTGGACCCCTGTGTGCACCTGCTGGCGTAGATGTCTCGCTGCAAGGATTGATGGAACAGATTGCAAATGCCCCATTAGCATCCCTTCGCCTCCCAGAGCTGCAGAAGTTGTTAGCATTTTAATCACACACAAACACACATTGAAGGTTAATGAGTTTTAAGATCTGCTTCAACTTGGAACTTATCTGCTTAAAACTCTTCTGTGGCTCCCCACCGAATCCATGAGAATATTTAAAATCCTGCAACAGGCCAGACTTCACATCAGCATTTCCCAAACTTTTTAATCAAGGGATCCCTTTACGCTTGTTTGTAAAAGATAGCAAGGACTTCAAAGGATTTTTATGTCTGTGAGCTGCATCTATCAACACTTACCGTATTAGAAATGTAACAGATTCTGGTAAATTCTCTTTTCATTTTTATTCTATTACAAATGGTTTCTAATTATCCTTGTATGGCTTCTTAGATATACCCATCATTTAAAAGTGGACATTAAATTTCCAAATACTTGGGATTTTTTTAAAGTATGTTTGATATTAATTTCTCATTTTGAATTAATTTCTCATTTAAATGCTTTCTTCTCTGCAATCACCCTCTGTATTTTTCCAGTCTTCTAATTTTATTGAGGCTTTCAATGACTAAATCAAAGATCTCTGTTGGCAAAATGTCATGTTGCACTTGAAAATATGTGGGTTATTTTCAAATATCTTTTGATATTGATTTCTTTTGATATTGATCAAAATATCTTTTGATATTGATCCCTGTAGAACATAATTCTATAGGGATAAGAAAACAGATTCTGTAAGAGTCCAACACCTTTATACCATGAAATTTTTGCACCTTGTTTTATGTCCGTGGATATGTTCCAGTATCTCCTAGTTTATAGTCTATGGGAACTGGAATAGAACTTGTATCCAACTATTTTGTGAAAATTGTGTAAATCTTGATTATGTTGAATTGGTTCATGGTGCTTTACAGGTGTACTATATCTTTCTACTTCTATGCATATTCATTCTATTCATTTTTGAGAGTTTGATATTAAAAATCGTATACACTTAAAAAATAATTGTAATATATAGTGGAACTATATGAAACCTTGTTCTGTATTTTCTAGGTCTCTTGTAAATGTGTTATCATACTTTCATAATTTAAAAAATAAAAATGAAAGAGAAAAACAAAAGAAATGCAAACAGGGGGACTTCCTTGGTGGTCCAGGGGTAAAGAATTCACCTCCCAATGTAGGCGCCATGGGTTTAATCCCTGGTTGGGGAACTATGATCCCACATACCATGGAGCAACTAAGTCCTCACACTACATCGAAGACCCAGTACAGCCAAAAAAAAACAAAAGAAAGCATGTGAACTGAGATGATGCTGTTTTAATTTGAATGCATTTTAAAATAACAATAATAAAGCCATTATATGTTAATAAAATTAATATAAAAATAACCCATATGAATAACAGAAATCAATTTATGAAGACTAATTCTATTTTCCCAAACAAATCATTTTTAGTGAAATGAGTGGCACTGTTCTACATTTCTTCCCATTTCTTCAGTGCCTGACTTAAAAGAAGATTCTCACACCTGCATTCAATCTGTTGTGATATATTATGCTGATAAATCTAAAGACAAGCGGGCCTCACACAGACATGCAGTTGGAAGACAGGATGATTTAAATGGCATTTCAGACCACTGTAGATTTTTTTTTTTTTGACATTGCACCAAATCTCAGCATGTGATCATTCCTTTTTTTTTTTTAATTAATTAATTTATTTTAATTGGAGGCTAATTACTTTACAATATTGTAGTGGTTTTTGCCATACATTCACATGAATCAGCCCTGGGTGTAGATGTGTCCCCCATCCTGAAACCCCTCCCACCTCCCTCCTCATCTCATCCCTCAGAATTGTCCCAGTGTACCGGCTTTGAGTGCCCTGTTTCATGCATAGAACTTGGACTGGTAATCTATTTCACATATGGTAATATACAAGTTTCAGTGCTATTCATTCTTAATGTTTAATTGCACTGGATTGCTGGGAAAGATTGAGGGTATTCGGCGAAGGGGGCAACAGAGGATGAAATGGTTAGATACCCTGACCAACTCAATGGACATGAGTTTGAGCAAACTCCAGGAGATAGTGAAGGACAGGGAAGCCTGGTGTGCTGCAGTATATGGGGTCACAAAGAGTCAGACACAACTTAACAACTGAACAACAACAAGTTGCAATGGAACACAAACTCATGTCAGTGACCTTTTCATTTTCTATTATATTAAAATCCATTGTACTGTCTTACTCTCTGAAGGGATCTTTGCATACATTCACGATGTTGAAGCATCACACATTGATCATTTGGAAAACACTGGCTGAGTTAGGCAGATCTTCCAAATGTTGTAACAGCATATTTACACAATATCACAAAACCACATCTCAATATCACCACCTATCTCATTAAAAAAAAGTCTTGAGGTACTAAGGAAATTCTCAACCTAACTATGACAGAAGTTTTCCAGAATGCTAGTTTTCACTTGGAAGCTCAGTTTTTTCCATTGGCAACAAATAATATTACTTAGTTCATTTGAGAAAATATCTGGCAGCTATTCAAGTCCAAATAATCATAGTTTGATCATCTGTCAGTCGTCCTCTCAAGTAAAACCAGTGCTTTGTGAAGCATGAGGCTAGTTCAGCTCACAGCGCAAGACAATTATGGGAGAATACAGAGCACTTTATGGGTATTTCCCATTCTGTTACACAGAAATTTTTAAACTATATTCAAGAGGAGAGGTTTCGTAAGAAGTAATCATTTTTGTTGGAGAAGGAAATGGCAACCACTCCAGTGTTCTTGCCTGGGAATTCCCATAGACAGAGGAGCCTGATGGGTTACACTCCATGGTGTCACAAATTGGACCCAACTCAGAGACTAAACAACAAGTAATTTCTATAGCTTCATCAAGAGTATTTTAAAGTTAAACTTATATATATATTCTTATATATAAAGTAAAACTCATCTAAATACATAATAAAATATATGTTTCAATATGTATGTACTGTGCTCAGTCACACAGTTATGTCCAACTCTTTGCCACCCCATGGACTGTGGTCCGTCAGGATCTTCTGTCCATGGAATTTCCTAGGCAAGAATACCAGAGTAGGTTGCCATTTCCTTCTCCCAAGGTTTGCAAATCTTCCCAATCCAGGCAATGAACCCGTGTCTCCTGCTGAGCCATCAGGGAAGTCTATATATATACAGACACAATAAACATGCATGTGATGGTGATGGAGACGACATGATTTGGGGTGCAGCCTTGATTCATGCTAATGCTACTGTGGGTTTTACCCACCCTTGAGTAATTTGATTTATTGCA
Organism: Cervus canadensis; assembly: GCF_019320065.1. Taxonomy (NCBI): domain Eukaryota; kingdom Metazoa; phylum Chordata; class Mammalia; order Artiodactyla; family Cervidae; genus Cervus; species Cervus canadensis. The sequence continues at coordinate 56,156,756 of NC_057401.1, forward strand.
TTAAATTTTTAGATTGCTTTGGGTAGGGTGGCCATTTTAACAATATTAATTCTTTCAATCCAAGAGCATGGGATATCTTTCCTACCCACCCTTGATTTATGTTTTGACACTGACATATCAAAATGGTGAAAAAGGCAAATACCATCTGAGCCCTGTTATGGAAACTTGATTTGACTTCTCATACTTCCTGAAAGGGTCTCAGACAATACTGGGTTTCCATGGGCCATATTTGAGAATGCCAGCCCTCCATGTTCTCACCTCTGCCTTCCTTTCAGCTTCCCCCTCCCTCCCTGGCTTCTGTTGGGCTACCCCAGGGGCAGACCAGAATTCAAGGACAAGTAGTTTCCTTGTGAGGAAGTACTGGGTGGGGAGTGGGAGTGTGATATGAAGATGAGAAAAAGAGCGGTGCATGATGTGTTCATAAGCACATTACCCCTGCAGATGACAGGGGTTTGGTCCCTCTGGGAACTTTTAGGAGATGGAGTCTGGCATGCTTCAGAGTTACCCACCTGAGGGATGAGGGAGCCGGGGCATTTATACTCCAACTCTTGTCACCATCGGCTAACAGCTACTTAGGGACCTCCCGTATCCAGGACTTCCCATCTGCTCTGCATTGCACAGGATGAACATGCTGGAGAAACGCGCATGTTGCAGAAACTTGCTGCAGAAACTTGCTGTAGGAAGCCAGGGCATGCACTGGTACAGTGGATGCCAAGAAGTATGGAGGGGCCACCAACAGCACCTGGTACCTTCACTGGTGTGGTCCCACCACACCAGGCGTCATCTGTCCTCACTCAGAGTCTTCCATCGTTCTGGTGCTCAACTCTTTGCCTGGCCAGTACCCACTCCTTCCTCAGATCGCCACATTGATTCACATCTAGAGAAGACTTCCCTGATCCCCACCGCTCCCAGCCCAAGTCACTCAATGCACACTGAGCTTTTCTTCTCAGAGAGCTGTGCCCTCCACAGTCTGTAATTATACATTTTTGTTGTGATTTATTCACTGGCTTCCTTCCCACTAAACCAGTTTCTCCATAGCATGACAATGAGGACCAAGTCTATGGTTTATTTTTTACTCCACAGTTATATCTCCAGTACCTAGAACATGCCTGGCACATGGTAGATAGTCAACAAACACTTGTTTTTCTTCCACAAGAATTTATAATCACCGTGGAGGTGATTATAAATTTAAAAGGACATGGAAAGTACACAGATAAAATTTCCAGTGTCAATTCAAAGCAATCATTCTAGAAAACCCAGAAGCTCTATGGCTTATATTTCCTTAATATCTGAAGATAGGGTCAATATGGCTGAAGGAATCACAACTTTGTCCTGGGTGCGATCACAGCTGGATGGCAAGGTGGGACAGCTCGCAGCAGCCCCCTCTTGTCTCCCTCTGCCCTGGTCACACCCCCACCCCATGCCAGCACTGCAGATGCTATTCTCCTTACTGGTGTGCTGATCTGCTAGTCCTGCAGGTAGATGAGTATATGGACACATGATCCTAGAATGAGGGAAAGGGAAACACCAGAGAAAGATGCTCAATCTGCCTTTCAAATTTTTCCCAAGAGCCACCATGTGCAAGAACTCTATACCTAACATGGAAAGTAGCAATGAAGCCCAAACAAAGAATGAATGTTCCACTGTCTCCTCCTTTATAGTCTATGGGAACTTGAACAGAATTTATATCTGACTGTTGTGTGAAAATTGTATAAATCTTAATTATGTCATGCTTTTCAGGTCTACTGTGTTCTTCTTCTTCTCTGTGCATTCATTCTATTAAATTCTGAGAGTTTGATATTGAAACCCCAGCCAAAAATCTTAATTTATCTACCTCAAACAAACAATTGTAATATATAGTGAAACTCTATGGTGCTGCTAGTGGTAAAGAACCCACCTGCCAATGCAGGAGACATAAGAGACTCAGGCTCAATCCCTGGGTCAGGAAGATCTCCTGGAGGAGGGATAGCAACCCACTCCAATATTTTTGCCTGGAGAATCCTATGGACAGAGGGGCCTAATGGGCTACATTTCATAGGGTCGCAAAGAGTCAGACACGACTGAAACGACTTAACACACATAGGTAACACTGGTCTATATTTTCCAAGTCTCCTATCAATGTGTTATCATAGTTTCATAATTTAAAAAAGAAGAAAAAGAATTAATGAATGAATGATGTATAAGAAAGAGCATAATGATTATAGAAGAGAGCGTTCCTTTCTAGATTTCACACAGATTGATATTTTTCCAAAGCAAGCAACTAAGACTTTTTTTTTCTGGCACTGCTTACTTGCTGTGCCAAATACCATAAACCAGAAGACAAACTTCACAGAATCCTTACAAATCATCTTGTAACCCCTGATTCATTTTTACATCTATTACAATTTTCAAAATAACTTGTTGGGGAACAGAAACCTCCTTAATCAAATCTACTTCCCTTGTCTGGCACTTTAAAACAATTGAGCTCCGTGACTGACAATAGGGTTCACAAACACTTTTCCGGGGTTATTAAATCCACTACTAGGAAAACGCTAATTCCCTGAAGCCTTTTTTCAATCTCGGGTCTGTGGGAGATGCAATCCCAAATTTAAATGCCCAGGTGCAAGATTTCATATGTGCTTTGAATAATGGTATCTGCTCTCAGAAAATCAAACAGAATTAAGAAAAGCAGTTGCCAGTGGGGCTTTTCATTTTGTGTCAGTGACACGAGATCATTCACGGGGCTCGCCATTTGAACGATTCAGCATTGTGGAATTGGAAACCTTTCTATAGAAATCAAAGTGTTCATTTTCTTCCTATTACGGGAGGTGAAGGTAATAGGTATTCTAAAATGCAGGCAGCATCAAGGTAGACATGGTAACCATTTGCTCAGTGAAAAATCCCTGGGTATCATTTTTCTTCCAGAAGAGAGACAATATTTGACTTTAATTATTTCTACTGTGTTGGAGTTGTTGGGTCCAGATCAAGGGAGGTAAGTAACCAAAACAAAATACATCGAAGTGTAACAAGTCCAAGCAAAGCAAACAAATAGAAGCATGGAACTGAAATGACGATGGATGATCAAGCATGACCTACTCTGCTCACAGATTGCAGAGCTGCCTGAACATCAAAATCCGGATATCCTTCACGTATCTGAGGTTCTCACATCCCAGGAGTGGTCTCCTTAGGCAGACTATAGATCGCAAAACAACCCGAGAAGATACACAGGAGAAACCAGAAAGGCGTGGCCAGTGGCTGAAGGTGGCCCCTGACCAAACTGTGTAACATGTCTCTTATTGTTGGTCCTCAGGTTTAAGTTTGCACCTGGCCACCCAGGACTGGGTGGGAGATGGTGAGCCGTCTCATGTGAGCCCACATTTGGAAAGCACAGAGCAAGACGTCATGAGGCTCTCTAAAGAGAGATTACAGGATATTAATAGGCGGGGAGCCTCTTAAAAGAGTTTTAACAGCATCCCTGAGACTCTGCCCTCACAGAGTAACCTTACATAGTAACCCTGGCATTTGCCTGATTGTACATTTGAGACTGGTCAGTAAGACTTTACAAGCTTTGAGTCAGAGTTAACATCATTGACAGCATCTTTCCACTTCTGCTAAAAGCCTGACATTTGGTAGCTTGGTCCTCCTTCCTGCTTACTGCCCTACCAGAGGCTTTCATCTTCATGAGTCCCGTGATCCTTGTATCCCTAGGCCTGGCTCCCCTCACTTCTATGTGCTCTCAGAAGCCAGCTGACCCACTGGTGAGGAAGTAACTGGACCCTCCAAGAGTCTCAGAGTCTCAGGGACCCAAGAGAAGGAACTCCATTCCATCGATGTTTACCCTCGGCCCTGAAATATTTCCAAGCCCCCAACCGCTAATTCAGTTCGCACCTCTGACCTCAGCAATCAGCAGACCTTTCAGCTATTTTTAGTGTTAGGACAAGAGAAGAAACGGGCTTCGAAGAGCAGAGTGCCCCAGGAGAGCCTTGGCAGGGGTGCTGGTGTGTGTGCGGTGTGTATACTCATGGTTACTGGAGCTCATCACGTTCCAAGCTCGGTGGTGAGTTATCAATACAAGTCTACTTATTTAAGCCTCACAGAAATGTTACGAGGGGAGATGAGCTGCTAGAATGCCCACTGTAAAGATGAGAACATGGAGGCAGAGGGAGGTCAAGACACTTGTCCAAACGGCACACGCAGAAAGGGGCAGAGCTGGAAGTCCAAGCTGCCAGAGCTGCCCCAGACTGGAGGGCAGCGGGCTGTGAGCACAGAGAGATCTTACTTCTGGTTTTTATACCCAGCTAGTATTTCTTTTTGAGAAATGCTCCAATTTACATTTTAACCATTTATGTTAAAATGGTGACGTATGTATTTTTAAATTAGTTTTTATTGGAGTAGAGTTGCTTTACAACATTTTGTTAGTTTCTACTGTATAGCAAAGTGAATCAGTCATACGTATGCATGTATCTCCTCTTTTTTGGATTTCCTTCCCATGTAAGTCACCACAGAACCCTGAGTAAAGTTCCCTGAGCGACACAGTAGGTTATCATTACTTGTCTATTTTATGTGCATAGTGTGCTAAGTCAATTCAGTTGTGTTCGGCTGTTTGCGACCCTATGGACTGTAACCTGCCAGGCTCTTTTGTCCATGGAATTCTCCAGGCAAGAATACAGAAACGGATTGCTATGCCCTCCTCCAGGGGACCTTCCCGGCCCAGGGACTGGACCCACATCTCTTATGCGTCCTGCCTTGGCAGGCGGATTCCGTCATCTCCACTAGCTTTGTTCATAGAGGTGCTTCCTAAGGCCCACTTGATTTCACACCCCAGGAAGTCTGGCTCTAGGTTGATGATCACATCATCATGGTTATCCAGGTCATTAAGACCTCTTTTGTACAACTCTTCTGTGTATTCTTGCCACCTCTCCTTAATCTCTTCTGCTTCTGTTAGGTCAATACCATTTCTGTCCTTTATTGTGCCCATCTTTGCCTGAAACATTCGCTGGTATCTCTAATTTTCTTGATGAGATCTCTAGTCTTTCCCATTCTATTGTTTTCTTCTATTTCTTCACATTGATCACTTAAGAAGGCTTTCTTATCTCGCCTTGCTATTCTTTGGAACTCTGCATTCAGATGGGTCTATCTTTCCCTTTCTTCTTCGTTTTACACTTCTCTTCTTTCCTCAGCTATTTGTAAGGCCTCCTCAGACATTTTGCCTTTTTGCATTCCTTTTTCTTGGGGATGGTTTTGATCACTGCCTCCTGCACAATGTTGCAAAACTCTGTCCATAGTTCTTCAGGCACTCTCTCTATCAGATTTAATCTCTAGAATCTATTTGTCACTTCCACTATATAATCAGAAGGAATTTGATTTAGATCATACCTGAATGGTCTAGTGGTTTTCCCTACTTGCTTCTATTTAAGTCTGAATTTGGGAATAAGGTGTTCATGATCTGAGCCACAGTCAGCTTCCAGTCTTGTTTTTGCTAACTGTATAGAGTGTCTCCATCTTCAGCTGCAAAGAATATAATGAATCTGATTTCAGTATTGACCATCTGGTGATATCCATGTGTAGAGTCTTCTCTTGTGTTGTTGGAAGAGGGTGTTTGCTATGACCAGTGCTTTCTTTTAGCAAAACTCTATTAGCCTTTGCCCTGCTTCATTCTGTACTCCAAGGCCAAACTTGCCTGTTATTCCAGGTATCTCTTGACTTCCTACTTTTGCATTTCAGTCCCTATGATGGCTTCCTTCATAGCTTCCCTCATAGATCAGTTGGTAAAGAATCCATCTGCAATGCAGGAGACCCTTGTTTGATTCCTGGGTCAGGAAGATCCAGTGGAGAAGGGAAAGGTTACCCACTCCAGTATTCTGGCCTGGAGAATTCCTTGGACCATATGTATAGTCCATGGGGTAGCAAAGAGTTGGACATGACTGAGCAACTTTCACTTTCCCTTTCCCCTATGATGAAAAGGGCAGCTCTTTTTGGTATTAGTTCTAGAAGGTCTTGTACATCTTCATAGAGCTGTTCGATTTCAGTTTCTTCAGCATTAGTGGTTGGGGCATAGACTTGGATTACTGTGATGTTGAATGGTTTGCCTTAGAAACAAATGGAAATCATTCTGTCATTTTTGAGACTGCACCCAAGCACTGCATTTCAGACTCTTTTGTTGACTATGAGGGCTATTCCATTATTTCTAAGGGATTTTTGGCTGCAGTAGTAGATATAATGGTCAACTGAAATAAATTCTCCCATTCCCATCCATTTTAGTTCACTGATTGGTTAGTAGGAAGGTATTCCTACTGGATTCCTAACTAGTGCTGCGTGAGTTATTTCTTCTAATAAGTTCACACTAGTTTCCATGTGATATTCAGCCAGAGAACAACCATCTCCTACAACAGTCCACAATGGTCAAGGCAGTGTTCCAGATTCTTTACCGTATTTGATTGTTTGTGATTTAAAAAAGAAAAGACTATTGACAGGGACTTGGAATCCCTTTAACACACACAAGGTAACAGCACATACAAGAACTGATGACTTCTATGTCTCACTCTTTATTTACATTTTTTCCCAGGAGGGAAAAAACCTTTCAGGAGTGTCTATGATAGGATAGTATGTATCTATACTGTGCAGTGTGGAATCTTCAGGTAATATCTTTTTTGTTACAATGAGTAATATTTATGTGTAATTGGTGTGGTCAATTAATGAACAATGCAATTTGGGGGCATTAGTCAATTTAGCAGTGATTTTAAAATCACTGCAGATAGTGACTGCAGCCATGAAATAAAAAGATGCTTACTCCTTGGAAGAAAAGTTATGACCAACCTAGACAGCATATTAAAAAGCAGAGACATTACTTTGCCAGCAAAGATCCGTCTAGTCAAGGCTATGGTTTTTCCAATAGTCACGTATGGATGTGAGAGTTGGACTATAAAGAAAGCTGAGTGCCAAAGAACTAATGCTTTTGAACTGTTGTGTTGGAGAAGAGTCTTGAGAGTGCCTTGGACTGCAAGGAGATCCAACCAGTCCATCCTAAAGGAGATCAGTCCTGAATGTTCTTTGGAAGGACTGATGTTGAAGCTGAAACTCCAATACTTTGGCCACCGATGCGAAGAGCTGACCCATTTGAAAAGACCCTGATGCTGGGAAAGATTGAGGGCAGGAGGAGAAGGGGATGACAGAGAATGAGATGGTTGGATGGCACCACCGACTCAATGGACATGCATTTGAGTAAACTCCAGGAGTTGGTGATAGACAGGGAGGCCTAGTGTGCGGCAGTCCATGGGTTCACAAAGAGTTGGACATGACTGAGCAACTGAGCTAAGCTGAGCTGAGTCAATTTAGCAAATTATGATATTTTATAATACCGTCAACTTGGAATTCTTATGTGAAAGTCAGTGAAACATCTTTGAGTGTAAAGTTCCTTAGAGTGCTCATGATAATGTTATTGAGCCTGAGTTACTAGGCTTAGGAGCTACATTTTCATTTAATTAATGCAGTTCAGCCTGAAGGTAAAGAAATATATTAAACTAGGGCTCCTTGGAGAAATGACTAATTCTAGGGCAACAGTAAGAAACTACAACAGGAGCCTGGAACAACTTGTTAGATCAAAACCTAAGAAGAGTAAGGATGTAATCAAAAGGGCATGGAAGCCACTTTGAAGGGCCACCTAACTGACCAAATATGGGACAATTTGAGCAACAAAATATAATAAAAAAATTTTTGTATTATATCCTCTAATTCATGGAATAAAATTGTACAAGTTCATACTTGTACATTGTACACATACAAGTTCATTAAATAAAAATAAATGAAGGAGAAGGGAAAGGGAATCTGTATAGCAGAATGCTAACCAACAAATATAGGACAACCAAGAGTCATAACTGATTCAAGGAAGAATTATCCATGCCTGTGAGATGTAGGGTGAATGGATGAAGAACCATAGGATATTTACATAGTTCAAAGAAACTCCTGACATAAATATTAAGGACCTATTGCATAGCACAGGGAATTATATTCAGCGTCTTATAATAAATTATGATGGAAAAGAATCTGAAAAAGAAACTGATCACTTTAGTGTATCCCTGAAGCTAGCACAGCCTTGTGAATTACCTACATGCTCATGTTCAGTCTCTCAGTCACATCCGACTCTCTGCGATCCAATGGACAGCAAGCCACCAGACCCCCCTGTCCATAGACTTCTCCAGGGAAGAATACTGGAGTGGATTGCCATTTCCTCCTCCAAGGGATCTTCCAATGGACAAATGGACATTGAGTGTCCCCTGATGTGATGTACTAGGAAGAACACAGTGTTGGTCATGCAGGACTTGCACAGAATGCATGTGTGTTAGTCACTCAATTGTGTCCAACTCTTTGCAACCCCATGGACTGCAGCCCTCCAGGCTCCTCTGTCCATGGGATTCTCTAGGCAAGAAACACTGGAGTGGGTTGCCATTTCCTTCTCCAGGGGATCTTCTCCACCCAGGAATCAAACCTAGGCCTTCAGTATTGAAGGCAGATTCTTTACCATCTGAGCCACCAAGGAAACCCAGAATGCATAACCTAATCTTACTAGAAAGTGTGACAAGACCACACTGTCTATAAAAGAACTGATCTATAATCTTTTAAAACCAATGATATGGAAAATAATATAAGGAAAGGTTGAACAACAGTTTCAGATAAAGGTAAATACAAAATGGCATTCAAACTACTGTGCAATTGTGCTCATTTCACAGACTAGCAAGGTAATACTCAAAATCCTTCAAGCTAGGCTTCAACATTGTGTGAACTGAGAACTCCCAGATGCTCAAGTTGGGTTTAAAAAACACAGAGAAACCAGAGATCAAATTGATAACATCTGTTGGATCATAGAAAAAGCAAGAGAATTCCATAAAAACATCTACTTCTGCTTCATTGACTATACTAAAGCCTTTGACTGTCTAGACTACAGCAAACCAGAAAATTCTTAAACAGTGGGAACACCAGACCACCTTAACTGCCTCCTGAGAAATCTGTATGCAGGTCTAGAAGGAACAGTTAGAACCAGACATGGGATAACAGACTGGTTCAAAACTGGGAAAGGAGTACATCAAGGCTTTATATTGTCATTTTACTTATTTAACTTTTATGCAGAGTGCATCATGTGAAATGTCAGACTGTATGAATCACAAGCTGGAATCAAGATTGCAGGGAGAAATACCAACAAATTCAGAGATGCAGATGATACCACCCTAATGGCAGAAAATGAAGAAGAACTAAAGAGCTTCTCAATGAAGGTGAAAAAGGAGAGTGAAAAAGCTGGGTTAAAACTCAACGTTCAAAAAGCTAAGATCATGGCATCCAGTCCCATCACTTCATGGCAAATAGATGGGGAAAACAATGGAAAGAGTGACAGACTTAATTTTCTTGGGCTCCAAAATCACTGCAGCCATGAAATTAAAAGACACTTGCTCCTTGGAAAAAAAGTTATGACAAACCTAGACAACATATTAAAAAGCAGGGACATCACTTTGCCAACAAAGGTCTATCTAGTCAAAGCTATGGTTTTTCCAGTAGTCATGTATGAATGTGAGAGTTGGACAATAAAGAAGGTTGAGCGCCAAAGAATTGATGCTTTCAAATTGTGCTGGAGAAGAGTCTTGAGAGACCCTTGGACAGCAAGCAGATCAAACCACTCAATCCAAAAGGAGATCAACCCTGCATATTCACTGGAAGGACTGTTGCTGAAGCTGAAGCTCCAGTTCTTTGGCCACCTGATGCAAAGAGCTGAGTCCCTGGAAAAGATTCTGATGCTGGGAAAGATTGAGGCAGGAGGAGAAGGGGTTGACAGAGGATGAGATGGTTGGATGGCATCACTGACTCAATGGACATGAGTTTGAGCAAACTCAGGGAGATGGTGAAGGACAAAGAAGCCTGGCACATTGCAGTCCATGGGGTCGCAAAGACTTGAACACAACTGAGCAACTGAACAACAACAACAAAATCATGATGACTAAATACAATGTGAGGGTTTGGAGAAGGCTTTGAGTTGGGGGCAGGTAGATGGGGCAGGGGGAGGAATTGCCATAGTATTGTTGAAACAGTTGGCGAGGTTTGGATATGAACTGTGTATTTGACAATATTGAATCAATGTAAAATTTTCCAAATTTTATATTTGTGGTTATATAGCAGACTGCTCTTGTTCTTAGGAAATATACACAAAAATGTTTAGAGATAAACCGCATGCTGTCTGCAACGATGTCACAACCAGGAAAGGCAATCGTGGCAGAACAATAAGGGCTGGTGATCTGGGTGAAGCACATACAGAAGTTTGTACTATTTTTGCAACTCTTCTTTACACTTGAAAATATTAAAGGAAGCCTTAACATCCCTTCCTGTTAGGTTGTTCCAGGAGTCTATAATAGTCCTTTTGATGATGATAACAGACACCATCTCCAGAAACGCTGACACTCTGTGCACGGCACATTACAATGTCTCACTTAATCTTCACAATACAGGGAAATGATTGCTACTGTCCTCACTTTATTGATGAGGAAAATGAGGGTTTAGAAGGGTTAATAATGGTAGGTTTGAACAGATGACTACTCAGTCAATAGTCACACATACACACACACGCCTCCGTGAGCAAAGTATACTTTCTCCATCCCATATTTGTTGGGCTAGGATTATGGGATTTAATTTGGAAAAAGGGATGTAGTGGACAAGACATGAGTAGAAAGTTAAAGTGTGGTTGCATGGTTTTGGCTGACACTTTCATGCTTCTGCCATCACTAAAAGAAAAACATGTCTTGGGTAAGTGATGCTGGTCCAAGGAGGGTGAGAAACAGATGAAGCAATCCCGGATTTAAGTCACAGCCAAAGACAAGCCCAGCTGAGCCCATACGAGAATAGCCAACACCAAACACACCCATGGAAGCTATTATTAGATGTTACTGAGTTTTAGGGTCATTTGTTACACAGCATTATGGTGGCAAGAAGTAGCTAATACAGCTAACATGGCTGAAATCACACATGAATTCAAGCAAACTCTGGGAGATAGTGGAGGACAGGGGAACCTAGCATGCTGCAGTCCACAGGGTCGCAAAGAGTCGGATACAACTGAGCAACTGAACAACAATGTCAGATGGAAAAATCAACTCTAAAACCTGGAGTGAATTTTCTAGCAAAGGTTTTCACTCATCTGTGTCCTAACACAAGAGAGTAGATTTTCTCAGATATTTGGACTTTCTGGTTTTTGTCTTACTCAAAACCCAAGATGAAAAATTACACCTGTTTCCAAATTTTAAATCAAAAGTGAATCTCTAATTTAAATCTAAAGCGATGCTATGTTTGTTAGTTTTTCCCAATTACTAAAAATATCCCTATACTTAGCTGAAATATTGAAAACATCTTCTCTTACAATAACAAAAGTATTTTTTTCAGTCAAAGAAGGTTTATTTTTAAGTTGCATTTACCACAAGACCAAATCCTAAAACAAGAAAGTACCTAGAATTACAGCACAAGTTGTGACTTGCCTCTGAAACCATCACTCAGCCACACATCTTTCCACAGATCTACTTTGAAGTAGGGCTGCCCTAGGTGGCTCAGACAGTAAAGAATCTGCCTGCAATGTGGGAGACCTGAGTTCCATCCCTGGATTGGAAAAGTCCCCTGGAGGAGGGCATGGCAACCCACTCCAGTATTCTTGCCCGGAGAATCCCCCAGGACAGAGGAGCCTGGAGGGCTACAGTCCATGAGGTCTCAAAGAGTCGGACTCAGAGACTAAGCACTTTGAGGTAGGTAAGTAAGTAAGTAAGTGTTAGTCGCTCAGTTGTGCCCGACTCTTTGTGACGCTGTGGACTGCAGCCCACCAGGCTCCTCTGTCCATGAGATTTTCCAGGCAAGGATACTGGAGTGGGTTGCCATTTCCTTCTCCAGGGGATCTTCTCAACCCAGGGGTCGAACCCGGGTCTCTTGCACTGCAGGCAGATTCTCTACCAACTGAGCTACAAGGGAAGCAAAGTCAAATTTTCCGGTAAAAGAAATACCCCACCCCCTGTTAATTCTTTTGGGACAATGCTGTCAACCTTTGTTCAAAAGAGATTAAGAAGAAGAGGGAGGGATGGGAGGAGGGGAAGGAAAAGAAGAATTAAAAATGGAAAGATTGTAAAGTTAATGCCTCTCCACAAAATGTTATTGCATATATGCAGGCTGGGGGAAATCTAATACTGTGAGAATTGGGGATTTTGTCTCCTTTAAAATCTCTAATAAATATACATAAACTCCCTAGAATACAACTTTATTTTCTAATTTGAAACACCGATTTTTTTTTCCCTCCTCTACAAAAGAGGCAGATTATTTGCAGAAAACGAAGTTAAAAATAGCTGTGGTGATATTGTCTACAAAGCTGAGAAATGCTCTTTTTTGTTTCATATTCTCATTAGAAAAAGCAAAGGGAGTGTGATATAAAGGGTGAGAAAACAACACTCTTTTTAAAAGAACAAAATGCAAAAAACTCTCACACCAACTTATGGAAAAGTAAATAAAGTCCATAGTTGAGCTAATTTTATAAGAATGAAGCTTTGCTAAATAGACATAATTTCTTTTAGGGAGAAGTCCTAGTCTCCTCTTCCGTGTGTGCTTTGTCGCTCAGTTGTGTCCAACTCTTTTCGACCCCATGGACTGTAGCCCTCCCGGTTCCTCTCTACCTAGAATTCTCCAGGCAGCAACACTGGAGTGGGTTGCCATGTCGTCCTCCAGGGAATCATCCCGACCCAGGGATCGAACCCAGGTCTCCTGCATTGCAAGCAGTTTCTTTACCTAGTGGGTAGCCTATCCCTTCTCCAGGGGATCTTCCCAACCCAGGAATCAAATCAGGGAGTCTCTTCTTATACATTCATTAAAAAAAAAAAAAATACATGTTTTTCTGCCACCTTAATTGGGGGAAAAAAAGACTCTCTGCTTAAAAGATTGAAAGTAAACAAACTGATCAGTGCCTGAGGAAGTTCCAAAGAGGTATAATGTTCTGTTGCTTTCCATTCTTAATATGTCTATGCAGCATGTGCAAGAAGCAACTTAGATAAGAAACAACCAAGCAAAGAGGGAAAAGGGCAGTTATTTTAAATTAGTAAGAAGGTCTGATCCTAATTTACAGGCCCTAGTTTTATTTTTTTCTAGTAAGACACAAGACACAAGAGACATGGGTTCAATCTCTGGATCAAGAAGATCCCCTGGAGTAGGAAATGGTAACCCGCTCCAGTATTCTTGCCTGGAAAATTCCATGGACTTAGGAGCCTGACACAACTGAGCATGCATAGGCAAGACACAAGATCATTTTCATTTTTATAAGAAAAGAAGTCAGTACTTGATTCTCCAGCCATTGCAATGGAAAAATATTTAACACATGTGAAGGCTTTCTCTGTTCTTCTAAATTTTTTTACTTATTTATTATTATTATTTTTTGGCTGTTCTGGGTCTTTGTTGCTGCTTGTGGGCTTTCTCTAATTGCAGTGAGAGGGGGCTACTCTCCAGCTGTGGTTCACGGGCTTTTTACTGGGATGTCTTCTCTTGTTGCAGAGCACAGGCTCTCGAGTTCTGGGGCTTGGGCCAAGTTGCTCCAAGGCACATGGGATCTTCCCAGGTCAGGGATCAAAATCCATGTCCCCTGCATTAGCGGGTGGATTCCTAACCAGTGGACCACCAGCGAAGTCCAACAAATGTGGAAGCATTAAATGAGATGTGAACCATATCAGAAGTGGCAAGGGAGCAAATATGGGAATGTAGAGTGCTTCACGAAGCAAGACAGAAGGGGGTGCCTCATTAAAAATTCATAAAATACATGTTACCCCCCAGTGGTGTAAAATGCATTGGAAAAAATTCATCAATAAACCAGTGGAACTAATGTTATGCAGACTACTTTCTGAGTCCTCCTTTGACATCAAAGAAATCATACAGACAAGTCTACGACGGAGAATCCATGATGCCATCTGGAATTCAGGTTTCTAGTTCTAAACCAATTGGTAGTATGAATTCATCTTTTTAGTGGAGAGAATTAGGTTTGATTGATAAATTACAAAATGTGAAATAGTAGTCACATATGTCATATACATCACAGACACACCCATACATAATATTCTCATTCTACTAATCTATAGTTACCTCAAAAGAAGTATATGTAAAATATGAACTGGTAGACATCTTAGCACTGCAATTAATACTGCCTACTTCCCTGGTGGCTCAGACGGTAAAGCGTCTGCCTACAATGTGGGAGACTCTGGTTCAAACCCTGGGTCGGGAAGATCTCCTGGAGAAGGAAATGGCAACCCACTCCAGTACTCTTGCCTGGAAAATCCCATGGATGGAGGAGCCTGGTAGGCTACAGTCCAGGAGGGACTCAGGCCCAGGGATCCAAGGAAAGGCTTGCTGGTCCTTCCAGCTGTGGAGCCTGCCCAGGGCTGGGGCAGATCCACTCCCCGGAGGGGGTGGGTGCCCCCAGGACAGGCCACCCCAGAAGTGGACACTGGCGGCAATTCCAGGGGCCCATGCCCTCCCCCAGCCAAGCATCAGAGGAGCTCAGCTTTCCCCAGCTGAGTGCCTGCAGGACACGCCAGACACAGCCAGACGCCCCCACAGCCAGAGCCAAATGGGCACCCAGGACAAAAATAGCCATCAGATGACCAGAGGGCTGGCTCCCCACCCCGTCTAAGGCAAGCTGCTTGCAGCAGCTGCAGCTAAAAATAGGCGAGAAGTGGCCTGGTCTTTGTCAGAAGCACAGGGGGCAGCTCGGTCCTGTCCCAGGCCGCAGGGGGGCCATGCAGTCGCTGCGCTTCATCTCCGCGGAGGCCCTGGTGTCCCACCCCCCGCGGGCCCAGCAGAGCCTGGACGCTGTGGCCCACAATCTATACCCGCTGCTCTTCAAAGCCAGCTACCTGCTGGAGCAGTCCGCCGTGATCCGCCTTCTGCTGGAGCGCTGGCCGCTGGAGGAGTTCCGGCTGGGCCCTCTGCTGGGTCCGAGTGCGGACCATGCGGGGGACCTGCGGGACCGGGCCTGCCGGGCCTGCCTGGAGGCCTGCGTGCATGGCCTGGCCGACCATGTGCTCCAGGGTGGGGGCCGCCGGCGGCTGCGAGTGGCCGACCTCACGGGCATCCGAGACGTGCAGGTGCAGAGGTGCCCATGCAGGCGGGCACTGGGCAGGTGGGGCCGGACGGAGCTGCTGGCCAGGACCTGCTGCGAGCTGCAGTCACAGCCCCGCGCCGCCCGGCGCCCCGTTGAGGTCCTGGCCGATGTCTTCATCACTGCGGGCAACTTTGAGGTGGTGGCACGCGCCCTGGGCCCGGTGGGCCCCAGCCCTCTGCGCGTGCGCTGCCTCTCGCTGCGGGCAGATAGCCTGGACCCCGGGCAGCTGCTGCACGTGCTGCGCCTGGCAGGGCCTCGCGAGCTGCGCCGTCTGGAGGTGGTGCACAACGTGCGTCTGCACGCGGGCCACGTGCAGCAGCTTCTGGCCCAGGGGGGCTTCCCGCGGCTGGTCTCACTCACCCTGCCCGCCAAGGCCTTTGACGCACCCCCAGCCGGCACCCCCGCCCCCTACGGCGAGGAGCTGCTGCTCGCCTCCATCTCCCGGGCACTCAGCGGGATGACGCAGCTCACGGAGCTGCACGTGGCCTTCTCCACGCTGACCGGGAAGCTGCAGACACTGCTTGGGTGAGTCTGGGGTGACCGGAAGGAGGGGGGCGGGGGTGGGGTGGGGTGGGGGACATCTGCACTCAGCCCCTCAGCCCAGGTCAGGGCTGCCCAGGGCTGTGCGCAGACCTGGTTACTTACAAGGCACAAGACCCCTTCCTTGTGGGTTTTGCCCAGCCCAGAGCAGCCAGAGAGGACCCATGGGGAGGGAGGAGGTCTGGCTGGGACTGGCGTTAGGGGCCACCTGGGAGCCCCACGCTTCAAAGGAGACTCTCCAGTTGGTAAGGAAAAGAGAAGGGTCCTGATTAGCAAGCAGGCAATATAGAAGTAACTCCATCACATTGTATTAATTACCTGTCGGTGTAACAAATCACCCCAGCGCTGGGGCTTATGTGGGCAAGACAGGAGCCCTGTGGGGGCAGCTGTGGTCTCTCCTGAAGGCCTGTCCAGTGGGAAAGTGGAATAATCCGCTTCCATGATCATTTTCATGACTGTCAGTGAAAAAAAGTGAAAAGTAAAAGTCACTCAGTAGTGTCCGACTCTTTGCAACCCCATGGACTCTACAGTCCATGGAATTCTCCAGGCCAGAATACTGGAGTGGCTAGCCTTTCGCTTCTCCAGGGGATCTTCCCAACCCAGGCCAGGCCTCCTGCATTTCAGGTGGATTCTTTACCAGCTGAGCCACAAGGGAAGTCCAAGAATACTGGAGTGGTTAGCCTATCCCTTCTCCAGCGGATCTTCCTGACAAGGAGTCAAGCCGGGGTCGCCTGCATCACAGGCAGATTCTTTACCATCTGAGCTATAGGTGACCTCAACTCCTTGGATCATAGGCCCCTCCACAGGCCCTCTGGACAGAGGCCCAGCTCCTGTAAACTTCCCTGCAGAGTACGATGCCGATGCTGATGCTGCTGCTCATGGTGTGGTGAGGGCCGGTCACCAGGCCAGGGGAGGGCACCACCTCGGATCACCACCTTGGCAGCCACCAGCTGTGAATATACTTACAAAAATTATGGAAAATAACTTCTTATTTCTTGAGCCAGTGAGTGTGAGGACATCTTCTCCGGTTTAGGGAGCCCTTGGCTTTCAAGAATTTTTCCTTTATGCAGTGGCTGGCCAGGGCCTGCACGGCCTCTCTTCCCCGGGGCACCTGGGCCCCCCACCCCGTCCCCCATCCCTGCTCCTCAACCAGGTAGTTGCCCAGCTCAGGAAAGGCAGGCCCTGAACCACACACAAACACGACTGCCGTGTGGCCGTGCCCTGGGACCCTCAGGACAGTCCTGAGCTTGTGATGCCTGGGGAAGCATGTTCACAGCCAGACGACCTGGCACAAGCCTGCAGGGCCATCTCATTGGCTCCGCCCGACATCACCTGTCTGCCCTGACCCTCTGCTCTGCACACTCGCTGAGGGTCGTCCAAAGCCCCAGAAGGTCCAGGTGTGCGGTGTGTCAGGCCTAAGTGGGAGGGAAAAGACAGCTGTGTGGTCAGGGGAGGTCAGTTTCCAAGGTGACCTTTGAGCAGAGACCTGGCCCCTGAGTGGAGGGCCCGGGGACAGTGAACCGGCAGGAACCCTGCAGGTGAAGGGCCTGAGCTGGGGCTGTGGCCAGGTCTGGGGGACACGGAGAGGGTGGCCTGGGCTGGGGGGTGAAGGACAGGTGAGGAAGGGAGCAGGGAGGAGGAACGGGGGCAGGGAAGAGCCCGGTCAAGCCCTGGAGGCTCTGAGCCCGACTTGGGGTGATCAGCCCCACAGGACAAGGGTTGCCCTGGCTCCCTTGGCCCACACAGCAGACCTGGTGGAGAGACGGGAAGACCGGCAGACAGGGCCGGCCTCCCACAGCTCCCAGGGTGGTGACTCCCTGAGAAGACTCGCTGCTGAGTCACATTACAGCAGACGGACACCGGGCAGATTCGCCGGGGAAGGCGCGGGTCTCGGGGGAGACAGGGCACACACCCAGGGCCTGTCCTGGGTGAGGAGCCCCGACTGTGATGACGGGCACATGCCTGTCTGCCTCCCTCCCACTTAGGCCTGACACATGGCACGCCTGCACCTTCTGGGGCTTTGGATGGGCTCTCAGCGACCAGCTGACTGAAGCCCAAGTGTGCAGAGATTCCGGGAAGAGAGGTGATGTCAGGGCGGAGCCAACAAGACAGCCCTGCAGGCTTGCGCTGGGTCGTCTGGCTATGAATGCGCTTCCCAAGGCACCACAAGTGCAGGACTGTCCGAGGGTCCCAGGGCGCCGCCACACGGCAGTTGTGTTTGTGTGTGGGCTTGGGGTCCACCTTTCCGAACACATGGGGAGCACATTGGAGAACCAGGCCCACGGGTTTCACTGGGGGCTTGTTGGGAGGGCACCTCGGCCTGGCATGCATGGAGATTTCAGATCCCAGAAGGAGGCCTGTGTCAGCAGGCACCACGTTGCTTGTACAGACAGCTCATGCCAGGGGCCCCTTATCGGCTGAGTGGGGGGCCTTTCCCAAATCCAAGCTCCCAGACACACGTTGGCAGTTAGGCCTGCCCTTGGACCCTTTTCCACACAGGAGTCCTCCCCCCGCCAAGGGTTGGGGCAGGGCAGCTGGGGAGAGGGCTCCTTATGGGTGGATGTGGGCATGAGAGAGATGGCGGTGGAAATACTCCGCACAGGTCAGGGCCTGAGCCACAACCTGCAGAGCCGCGGCAGGTGGACAAAAGCTCTCTGCTGTGTCGGCAGCTGGAAGACCGCAGGAGCTCCGGGCCCAGAGTACAGATGCAGGGTGAGGAGGCAAAGGAGCCCCAGCGGGCGGGTGGAGAGTGGACCCCCACGTCCTGGCACTCGGTGCTCAGCCAGGTGACCCCAGACTCAGGCCAGGAATCCCCAGGGCGGGTGTGGGTCTGGGAGAGCACCTGGGTGGGGCAAGGACTCCTACTCAGAGCACAGGAGGGTCTTCAGGTCCCTGGCAGGCTAAGAATAGACCCCTCCCTGCCCTAAAAGCCTGCGCGCTCCAGCGCTTCATTCAGAGCCAAGCCAGGGTTTCATTTCCTGCCAATTCATAGTCACCTCACGGCCCCACAACAAGCTTGTGAACACACAGAACCCTGTTGACAAAAGAGATTGGTGATTTTGGTGGCTGAGGACAAAGGCCAGGCCTGTCTTCGGGTAAAGTTGAGCCTCTACTGCAGGTGGCTACACGCTGTCTGATGACCCAGCCCTTCTGTTGCCCCGGGGCAGCCACAGACAGGAGGTACAGGAAGGTCTTGCCTGTTCAGATTATACTTGATTCACGGGCACTGAAATTTGAATTTCATATCATTTTCACATGTCACAAAATATTCTCATTTTGATTTGTTCAACTGCTTAAAAATGAAAAACACAGTCCTGCTCTCAGGCTGAGTGGAGTCCCGGGCAGGTGGGTGCGGCCCTCAGCCGCAGTCTGCTGTGCCCAAGACGGGATTCACCCCGAGACAGGATTCACCCAAAGGCCCCAGAGCACCCCAGGGCCTGCTCTCAGCCGCTATTTCCCACCTTGCCGCAGCCCCCTCCAGACGCCACTGAGAGTGCTGGACGTGGGCAACTGCGCCCTGAACCACGAGGACATGACCTTCTTGGCGAACTGCATCCACGCAGCCCACCTGGAGGTGCTGGACCTCAGCGGGCACTGCCTGGTGGACCTGTTCCCTGCCACCTTCCACCGGCTGCTGGGCCAGGCCGCCCCCACGCTGAGGGCCCTGACCCTGGAGGAGTGCGGCCTCGAGGACCGGCACGTGGGCGCGCTGAGCCTGGCGCTGGGCACCTGCCGCCGGCTGCGGGAGCTGCGCTTCCTGGGGAACCCGCTGTCGGGCCGCGCGCTCCGGCGCCTCTTCGCCGCGCTCTGCGAGCTCCCCCGGCTGCGGTGCGTGGAGTTCCCGGTGCCCCGAGACTGCTACCCCGAGGGCAGCGCCTACCCCCAGGACGAGCTGGCCATGTCCAAGTTCGACCAGCAGAAATACGACGCCATTGCGGCAGACCTGCGCGCGGTGCTGCTGCGCGCCGGCCGGGACGACATCCAGGTCTCCACACCCCTCTTTGGGAGTTTCGACCCGGACATTCAGGAAACCAGCAATGAACTCGGAGCTTTCTTGCTGCAAGCTTTCAAAACTGCTCTAGAAAACTTCTCCAGAGTGCTGAAGCAGATGGAGTAGGCCCCGCACGTCCGAGGCGGGTGCGTCCGCGGCTCGGACTCCGGGGTCCCGGCCCCGGGTATCCCCCCGCCCACCAACTGGGCGCCGCCTGGTGAAAACATCCAGGCGCTGCCAGAGCGCGGCCCTGCCTCTGCCGGACCCTCTGCTCGCCCGGCTCCCTGGGAGCAAAGACAGAATGGGGGTCTTCTTGAGCCCCATGCTCAGGGTTGCGGGGGAGCAGGCCGGATGCCCAGCGGTGGGAGCAGAGGAGCAGCCCAGGCAGTAGGGGGTCGAGTGAGCTGCAGGGGCGGGACCGGCACTCGGGTGCTGGGAGGACAGGCCAGTGTGAGCACGGAAGGACAGAGAGGATATCTCTCTGGACACACGGATGAAAGCGACCAGCTGAGGAGAGAGCGAGCGAGGGGCACAGCGGCCCCCGGGCTGCAGGGCGCAGGTGTCCGCCGCGCTGCCCCGTGTGAGTATTTAAACTCCTATCCAGGAGGACATTGGCTTTGCTGGTTAATGGCGCTCCCTGCCCTCTGGCCTGCAAGCGGGAGGCGAGGGCTCCGCTGGTGCCAGGCTGAGCCCAGAGCAGCCAGTGGCCTCTGGCTCTGATGCCTCCCCCACTCCCACCTCCACCGACCCTGGGCTCAGGGGGCTCCTGCTGGGGTTGGAGGAGGCTCCTTCTGGCAGCTGAGTCCTGGCGCTTCAGGAGTGGTTAATTCCAATGTTTGGACTTGGTTTCTACTAAGATCAGATTTGTGCAGAGTGCTGCATATTAAGGTAATTAAATATTAATGCTAATAAAACAAGTGTGGCTTATTCAGATATGGTATTCTTTCTTTTTTAATCTAATGGGTGAAAAAAATGTCTTGCATTAATTTGTATTTCCTAGATGTTCATGAAACTGGGCATGTTCATATGTTTGTTGGCTATTTGTATTCCTTTGTTAACATGATTTATTTAAACAAAAACAAAAAGTTCACCCACTTCTCCCCTTCCCCCACAGGACCCTTGCCTGTTCTAATCTCTTTAACTTACATGTAGAGTACATCATGTGGAATGCCAGGCTGGATGAATAACAAGCTGGAATCAAGATTGCTGGAAGAACTATCACCAACCTCAGATATGCAGATGATACCACTCTAATGGCAAAAAGCAAAGAGAAAGTAACAGCCTCTTGATGAGAGTGAAAGAGGAGAGTGAAAAAGCTGGCTTAAAACTCAACATTCAAAAAACCAAGATCTTATGGCAGAGGGGAAAAGTGGAAGCAGTGACAGATTTTATTTTCTTGGGCTCTAGATTCACTGCAGACTGTTACTGCAGCGATGAAATTAAAAGATGCTTGGTCCTTGGAAGGAAGGCTATGACAAACCTAGGCAGCATATTAAAAAGCAGAGACATTACTTTGCAAAGGTCCATGTAGTCAAAGTTATGGTTTTTCCAGTAGTCATGTATGGATGTGAGAGTTGGACCATAAAGAAAGCTGAGTGCTGTATTGATGCTTTTGAACTGTGGTGTTGGAGAAGACTCTTGAGAGTCCCTTGGACTGCCAGGAGATCCAACCAGTCCATCCTAAAGGAGATCAGTCCTGAATATTCGTTGGAAGGACTGATGCTGAAGCCGAAGCTCCAATACTTTAGCCACCTGATGGGAAGACCTGATTCATTGGAAAAACCTTGATACTGCGAAAGATCAAAGCAGGAAAAAGGGATGATAGAGATGAGATGGTTGTATGGCATTGCCAACTAGACGGACATGAGTTTGAGCAAGCTCTGGGAGTTGGTGAAGGACAGGGAAGCCTGGTGTGGTACAGCCCATGGGGTCGCAAAGAGTCGGACATGACTTAGCAACTGAACAAAACCAAATATACATAGTATTCCACAGGGCTTCCCAGGTGGCTCAGTGGTAAAGAATCTGCCTCCCAATGCAGGAGCCACAGGAAACGTGGGTTCGATCCCTGGGTCAGGAAGAGCCCCTGGGTCTTCGGGAAAGACACAGAGCGGGCCGGAGCGACAGCGTGGTGGCTTCTTGCTCCCTGTGCTCATCAGCTCTGCCCTTTCGCTCACCCCTGCACGTCTCCTCAGGTGATGTGCTGGTCAAGTCTCACTGGCACCTATTTCAGCCACGGGGACTTTGTTATTGCCAAGAAGCTCTTGGGAGGCACAGGGCAAAAGTTTGAAATGATTTTGTTCTAATTCTGAAGAGTAGAGTAGCTTCTGCTGTTTGTATCTCTCGAAGTTTTCCGATGAGACCTGGCCTCTGGGTGGTCAGCAGGTAGGACCTGGCACATGCAAGGCTGAGCCCAGCAGCTGTTGTAGAGAAGAGCCCGGGGAGACTGTGGCGATGTAGGACCTGAGATCTGCGGCAGGAGTGGGCACACAGGGTCTGCTGGTGGAGAACACTCCCAACTGCCCCCACCCCCCCCCCCCCGAGGAATAGCCCACTTTTGTGAAACTGAAGAGCCTGGGAGGCTCGTCTGGAGCACTTCCGAGGCCCACAGGTGGCCCGAGTGGGACCTACACCTCCCACTCATCCCCGGGCACTGAGCTCACTTGTTGCCGTGGTCCTGCTCAGCCCCAACACTGAACATGCTGCTTGCAGCCTGGTGGATTTTCCCTGCACCAGCCCAGCCCAAGACTGGTGGTCCTGAGGGTGCCTAGTGATGCTGGAGGTGAATATGACTGTGGGTACCCATCAGGGCCAGGACCACCCTTGTGCTTCTCGTGCTGCAGACAGCAGAGCTCCCACACGAGTGCAAACCACGCTCCACAGGGGGAGAGGACAGAGCAGCAGGGTCAGGAGACCGTCAGTGTGCCACATGGTGGCTCAGCTGGGCTGCGCTCGGGGAGCCTGAGGTGCCACCATCTGCCTAAACCCACCCGGTCTTACCAGGGGCCAGACCGCTGAACGGAATGGGGAGACGATGGGGACCCTGATGGACCCTATGGGACCACAGCCTAGACACGTGGGGACCACCATCTTTACCTCCCCTTGGCTTGTGTGGATTGATAATTGCCCTTCCTCCAGGAATGCAGCACTGCTTCCTGCTGACCATCCTGGCAAGAAAGGGATGCAGCTTCAGGGGCTTCAATGCATCTGTCCCACCTTAACAGTTCTTGTTCCAGACGGTTCTTTCCAATTGTATACTCAGAGCTGAGGAGACACCCGCAGACCCAGCGGACTCTCACACGGAGGCCGTACCCAGAGACCCAGAGACTTCAGCCTGCAGCTATCTCATCAGCTGCCCCCTACTAGACCCAGGAACCCCTTCCCCTCCCTGGCAGCTGCCGGCAGCCCCGTGGTCTGTGCAAATCCTTCCTTTGCTGGAGAGCCTGCAGGATGTGTGCCTCCTTCAAAGCTGCCTGAGCCAGCTTTGATTCTCTGCTCCTGCTCCACTCAGAGGCCATGGCACCACACAACCCCGTGGCCCCCAAACTTGGCCACTGTGGGAGAACTGATTGCTGTTCTTACCCTGGGGCCAGAAGAGGGAGAGCTGGTTTGCCAGCAGAGAAGATAAAATGAGATCTGAGGCCAAAAGGTAGTTTCTCCAATGTTTGAGATGTCGCTCACTAGCCATTTCTGGCTCTTCTCCGAGGTCTGACCACCATACCCCATCCCTACCCTGAGGTTCCATGAGGTGGCCTTAGTCAACCCCCCGGCTGTCTAAGCCAGCAGGACCAGAGCCCTGTCGAGAGCACAGCTGCTGTCAGGGTTCCTCAGATGGAGGTGAGCACCTCTCGCATAAGCCCACAAACCCACCAGTCACTCAAAACTGACCTGGTCTCACTTGGGACAGTGCAGTTCTGAAGCCCAGCTGCCTGGGTCTGAACTGGACCCGTGATCACCTGTGTGACCTTGGACGTGACGGCTGCATTGAAGAGTTCACTGCAGGCCTGAGAAGCTGCTGACAGGCTGGCCCTCGGCTGGCACCTGGACTAGGGAGGGTTCCCACCACCATCAAGTAGTAGGAGTGGCTCTTTGCACCCAAACCCTGCCAACAGTTTGCACCCGACACCTGCTTCCTCTGGGAGTCTGGAATTTGGGTCTGTGCCAGGCAAACTGCCTGTGTGACTGGCCCTCCACAGAAACCCGGGACACTGTCTCTGAGGCACGTCCACATGACCGTGTGACCCTTGGGGGGGATGGGGCAGGGCTGGAAGCTGCGTCTGGTCTCCCCCTTTGCCAGGTACCTATCCCTTTGCTGACCTTGCCTTGTCCTCTTTCTATGTGATGAGCCTCAAGTATGAGAACAGTCATGCATTGAGTCCTGAGACCTCCCAGCAAGCCATCAAGTCTGGGGTGGTCTCAGGAGCCCCTACCCCAAGGATAGTAAGAGTGCTCACTGCACAGGACTGGGGTCAGGATGGCACGAGTGATGGGCACAACAAAGGCCAGTTCACATTAGCTCTGTGGAAAGTGGGCCTAAGCGTGCAGTAAAAAAATTGAGATAATCTGTTTTAAAAAGCCTTGTAAGCAGTAAAGAATTACACACATAAAAAGTGGTATTGTTAAAAAAAAAAAAAGTGGTATTGTTGTTTTCAAATTGCAGGTGTTTTAAATATACGCCACTGCTAATATTTAGGTTGGTGAAAAAGTAACTGTGGTTTTGGATCCTAACTTTAAATCATTGTAACTATGCTTAAACACATTTTTATTAATCAAAACAGGAATCATTACAACCAACACATTTTTGTCAATGAGAAGTTTAGTCATTCCTGTAGCATTAAAAATCCATGTCTTGGGATTCGATGAACTCTTGGAAAGCATTTTATGCATCCTACTGGTTGTGGAAGCATTCTCCCTGCAGTTGTTGAGATGCTTGAAGAAGTGGTAGTTTCTGGCAAGAGTTCAGGTAAATATGGTGGATGAGGCTAAACTTTGTGGCCCAATTTGTTCAACTTTTGAAGCGCTGGTTGTGCAATGTGTGGTTGGGCATTGTCAGGGAGAAGAATTTGGCCCATTCTGTTGACCAAGGCCAGCTGTAGGCAATTTTTGGTGCATCTCATCAACTTGCCGAGCATACTTCTCAGATGTAATCGTTTCACTAGGATTCATAAGGCTATAGTGGGTTAGACAGGCAGGAGACCACCAAAAGTGACCATGACCTCTTTATGGTCCAAGTTTGGCTTTGGGAAGGGCTTTGAAGTTTCTTGTCATCACCAGCCACTGATCTGGTCATTGCCAGTTGTCATATGAAATCCATTTTCTGTCACGTCGTAATCCGATTGAGAAATGATTTGTTGTTGTTGCATAAGTGAAGACTACACTTCAAAACAC